>NW_003852519.1:618397-640641 GCF_000181295.1 Otolemur garnettii
GCCTAGCTGGGTCCCTAGAGCAGATATTGGAAACTACAGCCCATGGCCCGAATCCACCAACCACCTGTTTTCATAAATCAAGTTTTACTAGAAATTAGCTGCAACCATTTAGTTAGTTGTGGAGAGCGGGCTGTGAGACGTCAGGGGCCCCCACCCTTCTCTGAGCAGGCTAGCAAAAGTTAGTATCATCTGCCGGTGTTTTCACACTGCAAAGGCAGAGCTGAGGAGTTATAGAGACAGCACAGCCAGCAGAGCCTAATATATGTCCTGATTGTCCCTTTGCAGAAAAAGCGTGATACCCTCTGCTCTACAGCACTGCTTACTTGTGTGGCGACTGTGCTTGGAATCCTAGGGATGATGTAGGATGCGGATGTAGAGAACACTCCTGCTCTCGAGGAATTCCTTACTCTCTAGATGACAGAGCATGCATGTCTAACAAAGACAGAAGAGAGTAGACAGGTTCTGGACTGCAGGCTACACCTGCAGGTGAATCCAGAATAGTTGCAACTACAGAAATAAAATACAGCTGCTGAAAGAAATGGTTTCTTTGCGCATTTGAATTATGTAGTTACTCATTCGTCTATTCAGAAATTATCACTGATTCACTATATGCCAGCCATCATTTTAAGAGATAGAGGTGTAGCATTCTCTAAATGCCAAATTTTGTCTTTGCCGACCTAGGCAATATCCCCCTTGCTCCATGCTGTCAAACTAAGCTCCGACTTCAGTTTTAATTATAGACAGCTAAATCTTAAAAGAGTATGTTTTAAGTCATTTTGTTTCCTCTTAAAGTTATTTAATTCCTTTAAAACCTGAGTTACCAGATTTCCTGGTCGGCTTGTCCCTTCCTTGGCCTTAATCCAAAAATCTGCTGAGGAAGATTTGTTAGTAAACTGAGACTTGTTTTAAGATCCATACATAGTCCCACAGTTGTTACACAAAATTGAGGACTTTAGAAGTCTCTGCAGATTCGATTGTTCGATGTCCATGACACGTCCAAATAGTATTTCCTTTCTTGTGTTTATCTCGTAACTTTTGCTGAAGCCCCTGATCTCTTCCCAAACACAAACTTCACGACAGTGTGTGAGGATATCGCTGGTGGATGGGGTCTCAGTCCTGCCGCAGGGGAGACCTGGCACTCCCTCCCAGCATTTCTTTGCTTCTAAGCTCAGTCCGCTTATACGCTTCACAGCAATCCTTCAGGTTCTTAAAAGACAGCCTTTGGGGACTTTAAAACATATGTGTATTGTCTATCAGGATTACATCCTTAACAAAAACAAACAGGCTTGAACCGGGGAGGCATCGAGTCCCTTGTATTGCTTATTTGTCACCTGACAAAAATGGTGTAATTTCTTGATGTGGATGAGTTATACGAAGGCTGTCCAGAGAGTATCCAACCATGTGACATGAAAAATAGTATTAACAATGGCCAGATACTTCCCAGACAGCCCTCATGTGGAGAGACAGACTCAGTTCTGGAAGCCTCTCCTCTTGTGTGAGATGAAGAAAAAAGAGCATGAAACCAGGGGAGGCAATTTGAGGCTTGTCCTCAGGGACCTGGGCAGCCACTCTGCATCCTGACCCCTTCCGTCTTTACTTCCGGCCTAGCAGTATTCAGTGCTGGTGTGAATTAGTTGCTAGAGACACACAGGGACTTTTTCTTTTCTTTAATTTTTTTTTAAGGAGCCTCAGGAGCAGGCTTGAAGGCTTAAAGACACCATATAAGAAAAGCCTAAAGGGACTGGGATGACAGGGATGGGGGCAAGTCTCATCTCTGGGCCTCTGTGGTAAGGCCTGGGGGCTGTGCAGACCTGTGAGCACCTTTGCACACAGGTGTGTAAATGTCTGTTTGTAGGAAAGAAAAGACAAGCTTGTGGGATGGCTCCATAAACCAAAAGGATTCAGTTCTTTAGTAAGAGCTGAAAGAGCCACTTCCTCCAACACTATCTCAGGGAGATAACCTTCTGCAGACCCCCTGGAGCCCGGAACCCTCTAGAGCTCCCGACCGACTGTCCCTGGGGAAGCAGCATGGGCCTGTGGCAAAAGCTTGGACTGTGGAGTCAGCAGGGTTGAAATCTAGTTCTCATCTCCCAAGCCGGGGTGCTTGTAGCATCCCTGAGGCCTCATCTCCATACCCATAATAATGAGGATGGTAGGCTCACACTGTAATCCTAGCACTCTGGAAAGCTGAGGCAGGAGGATCGCTGGAACCCAGGAGTTAGAGGTGACTGGGCAACAGAATGAGACTCTGTCTCAAAAAGAAATGAGAATAACAGAACTCATTTCTGAGCACTTTTGACTGTTCATGAGACAACATGTGAATAGATAATATAGCACAGGTAGGTTGATTACTACATGCTAGTGTCCCTGCTCTGCTTCACTGCAGAGCTGCCACCCTAGAGATCTGAGTGGGACAGACGGGAGAGCCGTGGAAACAGCCAATACAGCGGCCCCAGGCCTGCATATGGTGCACCCTCTGGGCCACCATGGCATCCTTTCCTTGCAGATTTGCCCCTATGAGGCTCCCCCACTCCTCAGAGGCTTTGCCTGCTCCATATTTGCAGGGGACAAATCAGATGGTGACGGGGGCCTGATGGGCCTTGGGGAGGGAAGGATCTGTCACCCCAGCAGGAGTATTCCAAGTGGCTGAGTTCTGCATTTTATTTTCAGTGTGAATGACTGAGAAATTAAAGGGCCCTAAAAGAGAAATCAGTTTCAGGACAATGTTTCTGAAGATAAAACAACAACAGCACAGTGGCTGGTTGGAAAATAATAGAAGGGACTTGAGAGACTGGAAATTCCAGTTTGATTACAGGTACACTTTGCTGGAATATAGTGTCCCCACTCTGTAGTCCCTGGGTGTGGGCTCCCAGGCTGCACCCACATCTGAGCAAAGCAGTAGCTGGGTGGTGTTGGGTCCCAGCTGCCGGCTGAGTCTCAGCCGAATGGCGTGCGTTTCAGATACTGGCAGTGTTTTCCAGCCTTCTCTGCACCTTATGTAATAATCAGAGGTGAAAAGGTCCTCCCGCGTTAGCAGCTGTGGTTCCCCCGCCCCATGAAGCCAGGAAGCATAGATTTGTATTCTTTGCCTCCGTTTCTCCCTCCCCCAGCGTGCCACCGTGCACATATGGTTTCTGTTTTCCTAAGCCACAGCAAACCACAAGCAGTTAATTGCCGATTGTAAACACACCTCTGCATATCAGCACGGAGCTGGCAGCCCCGGACTGACCAACTTTCTATGTAATAGTCAATCTAAAACGAAGGAAGAAAAAAGGCCATGCAGCAGATGGCCTCCTGAATGCTAAAACCGTGTTTCCATAAACAGGGTTTCTCAACCTCAGCACTCTTGATATTTGGGCCAAATAGTTCTTTGTTATTAAGGGTTGTTCCATGTGTTATATTTAGCAGCATTCCAGCCTCTACACACTTGATACCAGCAGCCAGTCTAGATCCACTCTAGACTGCTCCGGTTACTGCCAAATGCCCCTGGGTGAGTGACAGAATTGTCCCCACTTTACCAGCCCTGCTACAAAACATAGTAGCAACTTTTCATTTAGTACCTTCCTATACCTGTTTTGTTGCTGAACTTGAGATAAATTTTTTAAAAATACATTACCTAAAAATGAATAAGTGTAATAGAGACACTCAGCCTCTTCCCCGTTGGTAATTATACCTTCGGAACATTTGTTTACAGACCTTCATTTAAAAGTCCACTGGGGCAGTTAAAACAACACAAGATGACTTTCTGAGAAGCTTTCCTGGAATTTAAATTAACCGCCATCATTAAACATTCCCTTTGTCAATAACCCGACCTGCCGACTCAGATTTCTTTAAACATCAGTTTTGTCTGGCATGTTGTTTTTTTCTTTAGGAACCATGTTGCTTATGTGTAAATTGCTCATTTTTTACAGTCTCTGGTCAGTGAGTTTATACAATGAGTCTCTGGTAGGAGACAGACATGGGAGTGAAAATATTTCTCCTTAACCACAAGAAGAGATTTTTTACAATGCCTTTTAGCTGTGGATACCCAGGGCACCTCACCCACAGAGAGAGAGAGAGAGAGATCACTGTCTGGAATTGGAAAATTGCACTAAAACCTTTCCTAAACTTGTCATGGAAGAGACAATCCAAATAGTAGAAGTTTCTTTCAAATTCCACATGCCTTGATGCAGAAGAAGGCCTTAAGTTTAAGAGAAACACACTTAAATGGGATACCCTGTAATCCAAAAATAATTTTTACACTTGCATGTTTGTTTTGAAGTGAGATGAACTCTTATTTACAGAATTTGGTGAGTTTTATTATGTAGTATTAAGCATTTTCACTGATGCTATAAGAACATTATATCTGCACAGACATGGACTTAGACAAAACTGAAAAATTCCAGGTGGGCCAATGTAACACCCTCCAAAAGATCTAGGGAACAAAAGGGGAGCAGCCTTTTATCTAATACAAATCTTAAAAATAAAAATAACTCTCATTGCTTGAACTTCAATTATTTAAAAAAAAAAAAAAGTGTAGTCAGGCAGTTATTTTTATCATTTGGGCATAATTTTTAACCAAAGAAACAAAACAGTCAATAGTGTTATAAAACCCACTTATACTCTGAGCTTGAAACAACTGCTTTATGCCACAGAATTCCTGTTGCTACCTCCATCAATGACAGAGTAATTCGTATGTCTTGAGTGTCAACATATTTTTATTACTCAGCTAAGGTTGGCTTTGCTGGATTAAATATCATTTAGAATGATCCGCTGGCAGCTTGTTTGGGGTTATTTTCACATTTATGAAAAGAAAAGGCTTGTAAGATACAAATGTTCTTGAAGCCCACGGGTAAAATCTGTTCTCTTGTAAGCCCTGCCCTTCCTTTGCCTTCTGAAGGGTAGATAACACTCTAGATCCCAGTTTGATGCCTCTGATAAACGTATGTGGCCCCCAATGGCTGGTTAATCTCTTGTATTGGCTTTCATTGTTTTATGAGAAGTAGAATGTGCCGTGACAGTAAAAGAAACGACAAAAATGACATAGCCTTTATGTAGATGCAGATGGCAGAACCATCCCTTCAAGTTTTTGCCCCTCCATGGAGGGCCACCTAGAACTGAGAGGACTGCCAGGACATCGCTCACCCTCATGTGGGAAAAATGTCTTTATACGGAATGACAGGAGGCAAGCAGGTAGTTTTTTCTTTGCTCGATTTTATTAAGATGAACACAGTAGGAATCACATTCCCAATCCAGAAGAGTGCGTAAGTGTCTTCAGCCTGTTTGCAGTGAAGATGACTGTAACCTGTAGGGAGACAGGGGAGGGGTTGTACACAAACCACCTTTGTTCCTCCTAATTCTCTGACATTTTACATGACAGTATTTGGTTTTGTCAGATGTTTTCCAGTTGAAAGGGACCGTGGAAAATTTAAATTTATCTGCCATTTGATAGTAGGACAAAAACTGGAACATTTAAACCACAGCTCGGTTCTTGTCATGGTCTGTTTGGGCTGCTGTAACCACCACACACTGGATGGCTTTTAAACAATAGACATTTATTTCTCACTGTTCTGGAGGCCGGGAAGTCCATGGTCAAGGTGCTGGCAGATTTGGTATCTGCTGAGGACCCGATTCCTGGCTCTTGGAGCCTTCCTGTTGCATCTTCACATGGTGACAGGGCAAGAGTTCTCTCCTGAGCCTCTTTTATAGGGGCACTAATCCCTCTTGTGAGGGTGGAGTCCTCATGACCTAATCATCTCCAAAGGCCCCACCTCCTTGAACTTGGAGAGGACACAAACATTCAGACCCTAGCAGTTCTCTTCTGTTCTGTTTGTAGTGAAAGTGATGCAAGACAGGGAGGTGGCTGGCTGGCTGTGAGGGATCGAGCCCTCTGCCAGCTTTACCCCTTTGCCTGGAAACTAGTCTCTTCTTCTTTCGAGTGCCTTAAACATGAGCTAGGTGGTTCTGTGTGCAGTAGTCTAACACTGACTTCTCAAGGTACTTTATGATGTTGGATCCCCCCACTTCAGCCCCCTTCTGGCAGTAAAGAAAGCAGCCTTAGGAAGGAGCTGGCCAGCTTGTGTTGTCAGAACAGGGTTCAAACTGCAGGATTATGGCATCACTGTTTCAAGAAGGACACCATCTGTCCTTTTCTGAAACACAACAAATTCCACATCACATTGATTTTTGGATATACGTGACACAGAAGAAAAGGAGATTTTAAAGGATGCTAAAGATAGAGGGTTATCTTAAGCTTAATGGGTAGTTCCTCGAAAGATGATGCTTCTGGAAAATGCCACGTTAGGCTGTGTGTCCTGCTGTTCAGAGAGAAAGCTGGAGTTCCCGAAGGGGGCGCTCAGCAGGGCCGAACTGGGCTTTTGGAAGTCCTGAGACTGTACACAGACATACGTCAACTGGTTTCTCTGAGAATAGAAATCGCATCTGGCATAGCACAGGCTCCAGAGTCTCGCAGAGCCTAGAGTCCTGCGTGTGCCACTCACAGGCTGTGCCCTTCAGTGACAAAGTCACCAAACCCTCTCAGCTCCAGCTTCCTGGTTTATAAAATAGGAATAGCAACAGCACCTGCCACATAAGGTGGCGTGAGGGTCAGATGCGACCTCTCTTGTAGAAGGCCCAGCACAGGGCCTACAAATAGCACCCACTAAATGCCGCTGTTATTTTTACTGCCGTCTCTTCACTCACATTATCACCAGTACAATAATCCAATAAAGTCAGTGTTGTTCCTCCCATTTCGTAAGTGAGGAAACAGAACCTCGGGAAGATTAAGAAACTTGCCCAAGATGGCCTGACCAAATTTCCCTTGTAAATATACCCCAGGGAAGGGTATATTTATTTCTCTGCGATGCAGATATATTGGCACTAAGGTATTCCCAGTCTCAGCTGGACACTTCCCTTCAGGTGTGCCAGGCCAGGCCTCCCCTGACCTAGTAAAGAACATTATAGTGCAGGAGCCCAGAGTTCGAGTTCCAGGGATCTCGGGCCAGTTATTTTGATCTCCCTGAGGATTAGGAATGGTCCGAGCACATGTTTGGCATTCAATAATTGATCTTCTGTTACCAGTACTCCAACTGGTGGCTATAAAAAGCAGGCACTTCCAGAATCACACAGTGAACACCTGGAAACTGGTGCCTATTATTGTCACCTAGAGGCCAGTCCAGCATCAGCTAAACCTAGAAGGGACATTTCTGTCTCCACCTACCTGTAAAGGCTCTGCTGGAGGGCAAACCGCATTATCTTTATAGCACAAATCCAGAAAGCAAGGGGAAGGTGTGGACCACAGAGTCTCTTTTTAATTTACTAACCCGCTGCCAAAAGTCTAGGCCTCGATCGTGCCTGGATCACACTAAAATCACTTACTAAATAGGCATTGCCTGACCCAGTGATCAAACATCAGTTCTGCAAATGGAAAAAAAGATTTGTTTGCACTGGGTTCCTGTCTACCGTGATCCCATTCTAATAAAATTATTTTAAAGGCTTCCTAAGTATATTATGATGAAAATATCTAAATTTCTTTTTAAAACCATCCTAGCAGCTTGGCACCTGTGGCTCAAGTGGCTAAGGTGCCAGCCACATACACCTAAGGTAGCGGGTTTGAATCCAGCTTGGACCCGTCAAAACAATGACGGCTGCAACCAAAAAATAGCCAGACATTGTGGTGGGCGCCTGTGGTCCTAGCTACTTGGGAGGCTGAGGCAGGAAACTAGCTTGAACCCAGGAGTTGGAGGTTGCTGTGAGCTGTGATGCCACAGCACTCTACCCAGGGGGACAGTTTGAGGCCCTGTCTCAAAAAAAAAAAAAAAAACCATCCTAGCCACAGTTGCTACAGTCAACGTCACCAGGCCACATAGTTTTGTTTTTCCCATACTATTTCACTCGTCATGCTTTTATTTTTATTTTTATTTTTTTTTTTTTTTTGGCCATGTTTTAGCCTACCCCAGTCTTCTCGTTTTTATCTGTTAGGTATCTCCCACCAATCCAAAATAATCTTTTAGCCCCACCATGTTTTTAACTATGCTGCTCCTTTGGGACATCGGCACTCTCTTTTTCACCCTTCCAGCCTATTTTTAGCCCACTTTCAGAGCCATTTTGTTCACAGGTAGAGCTTGCTCCCTGCCTTTCATATGACCTCTGTTCAAGTTCAGGTTTTGGTCATCACCATGGACTTCCTGGTCACTGTGTCCTCATCTATGGAAAAAGGCTGTTGGAGGGGATTTGGAGGGATCACTTCTGAGGTTTATCTTATAGGGGTACAAGTGAATCTTTCTAAGAGTAGAATGTGAACGTTTTAAAACAATAACTGAGAAAATGACATGAAGGCTCTGTTGACCAGTTTGATGGAAGTATTTCAGATTGCATGTGAAAACCCCACACTGTACCCCAGAAGTGCATTAATGTACATAGTTACCATTCAATAAAAAAAAAAAAAAGAAAGAAAAAGGCTGTTGTCCAGGATCAGGCCCCCACGAGTCAAGGTCACACTTCTCCAACACTCTCTCACTCCATTGCAATGCACCTGAGTTTCCTCTCTGTAAAATGAGGAAGTTAGGCAAATGTGGAGACCACATTCCTTCCTGATTCTTGTTGTGAGAGCCTCAACAAGGAACATTTTCAACAGTGTTTTCTTGCCCTTTTCCTCTGTAGACTGTCGACTACTTTGGGATTACGTCTATCAGTTGCTTTCCGACAGCCGGTACGAAAACTTCATCCGATGGGAAGACAAAGAATCCAAAATATTCCGGATAGTGGATCCCAATGGACTGGCTCGACTGTGGGGAAACCATAAGGTAAAAAGGCACCAGATATCTGTTCTATGAACTAGTGCCAAAATAAAGTCCTTTCCTCTGGATTGGAGGACAAGTGTCTGCCTTCTTCCTAAGTCTCCTCTCTGGGCAGACAGGTGCACAGGAAAGGAAATAACGAAAGATACCTCTTTCCATTGGTCCCATGTGTCAGGTGCCCATTTACTCAACATCTCCCAGATTGATAGAGCTGCATCGTGAGAACCCTTGTTTCCACTCCCCTTGACCTGGCCCTGCCACCCTACTGTCACTGGGAACGGGGTTAAAGGGAAGTACTTTGAGACTCTGACTCACCAGAGACCTTTGGGAAGTGGCACTGCTTTTCTGCTCAGTTAGAAACTCCCACAAAAGCCCATTTCTACACAGAAAATACTTAGATCGTTACTGTAAGATCACCCCTTTATAAGCACATGGTGTAAGGAGTTTGATTGCCCTACTGTTTGTTTTCCAAATGGGGAGGAGGGACTAGAACTTAAAACAAATTGTTTCCTGGTAAAGAAGACCATTCACGTGTGCAGGTGTATGTAACCCTGATCCGGGCAGCAGACAGGTAGATCTGGCAAAGCCTGAAGACATCGCAGTGGCAGAGGCCCAGACCTGCTGCCCAAGATGGCAGGCAGGTGCCCCAGCTCTGCCCAGGCCTGAGCCTTCTGAGAAGGCAGCAGATAACACAGATGGTGGCCAGATACATAGCAAGACCCCACCGATAGACGCTTCAACATGTGAGTTGCAGAGAGAAATCCCTCTGCTACTCCCACATTGTGCCATATCCCCAGGGCTCTGAACCACTGTGTCCTTGCTTCCATAACAGGAATTTAACCCAAAAAATAAAAAAAATTCTTCCTTAAAATGACACAGCAGAAACACAAATTTGAGAAAGGTCATTGCAACAACAAAAAGAAAGAAAGAAAGGCATTCTGTGTGGGTGAGAAGGTGAGGATGACTCAAAGATAGGGGAACCTGCAGGAAATTCCTCAGGCACAGCAGAGCCCTGTCATGAGAAAAGGAACCTAGGGAGGTTCCTGTGGGATATGCTTTATTCTAGGGCTCCGGCTCTCTGAGTAGGGCGATTCACCTTAGGAGTAAATAAACCTTGGCGACAGGGAAAGTAAAAGCTAAGGGTGGAAACTCATGTGCTGGGAAGACAGCAAGTTAGCAGGTAGAATTCCCAAACCGGCAGTGCCCCGGGGAGCAGCTGAACAGCTTTGATTTTAATAGTTCCCCCAGTGCCTTTTGTGAGGTTCATTTCATTGTGTCTTTGTGCTTTTTTTCTCTCTTCCTCCTTTGAACAAACAGAACAGAACAAACATGACCTATGAGAAAATGTCCAGAGCCCTGCGCCACTACTACAAACTAAACATTATCAGGAAGGAGCCAGGACAAAGGCTTTTGTTCAGGTAGCACTTCCTTTTTCTCCTTTCCTTCTTTTGGGAGAATATTGTTTTCTTTCAGTAAGGGGGAGGAGGGACACGGTAAGATCTCTACCTGCCTGTGTGATACCCAAAGGCATCATTGCTACAAGGTGGATACCGGGTGCTGGTTTACTAGGATTTCAGAAAAAAAGAAAAAAAAATTTTTTTCACTTCTGTCTCTCCTGTATAAAGCCAATCCTAAATAAACACACAGTCTGACTCACCTTTAAAATAATGCAGTGACCAAATAGTATTATCTGGCATTGAAGTCAATATAGCTACAGAGATCACTCAAAGGCTCACTGTCAATGGCAAAGCAAGAAATTAAACCCAGGCTTCCAGGCTCCCAACCCTAAGCTACTCTCTGAACCAGGGTAATGACCCATAGTGATTTAATGGGTTTATCCAACTTTTTAAAAATGAAATAAGAATCAGATTGGATAGAGTTGAAAGAATCAGACTGCATCACGTGAAGTAAGAGTGACTGTGGATTCATGAAAATTTTGTTTCAGGGGTATTGGGAGGGTGGGGAGAAATATGAGTCATGATACAAAATGTATTTCTTATAAATGCATCATAGTCAGAAATGTCTGAAAGCTAGGGCACTAGAATTTCTCTTTCCAGAATTCCTAGCAGATAATGAGTTCCAGCCCTTTAACCTACCACATAGATTGTGATTCTAAGGACAGTACAAGAGAGGAGAAAGAATTAGAAGAGGAAGAAGAAGGGATCTAAAGAAGGGACCGATCAGAAGAGGTAGAAGTAGACTTCTGATATTGGTAGTGATTCACTTGGTGGGACCCAGTGCTGGTTGGGAGAAGGTGAGATGAATAAACATGACCTTAGCCTGTGGGTTTTGGTAGGTGGGGCAGAAAACAGCAACAGGTAGGGATAGAGATGTAGATTTGGAATTATCTATAGATAGGTAGAAAACAGCACTATGTAGCAGATGAGTTCACTGGGATGGATGGAAAGAGCTCAGAGAACCTAGCCTTTAGCATTAGGAAGGAGCATTAATTCAAGAGTGGTAAAAATAATTGAGATCTTTCTTCTCAGACGAATTTTCGAAATGTATATTGAGGAAAAAATACAGCTATTGATTTTTCTTAAGGTAAAAAAATGATAATAATTGAGATCTTCAATTATTGAACAAAAATGGGAACAGAATGAAATGAATAAAAAGGAAGCCTCCTAGCTTCTCCCTGAAGGCCAGTATCACCCTAATAACAAAACCAAACAAGGACACAACAAAAAAAGAAAATTACAGACTAATACCCCTGATAAACATAGACACAAAAATCCTCAGCAAATTATTAGCAAACTGAATCCAGCAGCATGTCAAAAAGGTAATACACCATGGTCAAGTGGGTTTTATGCCAGGAATGGTTCAACATATGCAAATCAATAAATGTGATATATCACATGACAATGGCAAAAACCATATGATCACTTCAGTAGATGCATAAAAAGCATTTAATAAAATTAATCATCCCTTCCTAATAAAAATCCTCAACAAACTAGGCATAAAAGGCACATACCTCAAAATAATAAAAGCCATATGTGACAAACCCTCAGCAATATCAGATATAATGGGGCAAATTTGAAAACTTTCCCCCTAAGAAATGAAACAAAACAGGGATTCCCACTTTCACCACTCTTATTCAGCATCACACTCAAGTCCTCATCAAGCAAAAAAAGAAAAAGAAAAGGTCTCCAGTTTGGAAAAGAGGAAGTCAAAATATCCCTGTTTGCCAATGTTACGCTATGATCTTACATCTAGAAAATGCTAAATTAGATTTGATAATTCAGTTTCAGGATATGAAATCAACATGTAAAAATCAGTAGTGTTCCTATATACCAGTATGACTTAGCCAAGTCCAAGTAAAGAAGGCAATCCCGTTTATAATAGCTATGAAAAAAACAACCTAGGAATATCTTAATTAAGGAGGTGAAAGATCTCTACAATGAAAACAAGAAAACATTGATGAAAGCAATAGATGATGAACGGGAAAACATCCCATGTTCATGAACAGGAAGAATTAATATTGTTAAAGTGACTCTACTGCCAAAAGCAAGCTATAGGTTCAATGCAACTTCTATCAAAATACCAATGTCATGTTTCATAGAATTAGAAAAACCAATTCTAAAATTTGTATGGAACCAGGCATGGTGGCTCGCGCCTATAATCCCACTACTCTGGGAGGCCGAGGTGAGTGGATTGCCTGAGCTCATAGGTTTGAGATCAGCCTGAGCAAGAGCAAGATCCCATCTCTAAAAAAATAGTCAGATGTTGTGGTGGGCACCTGTAGTCTCAGCTACTTGGGAGGCTGAAATGAGATAATCACTTGAACCCAGGAGTATGAGATTGCTGTAAACCCAAGAGTTTAGGGTTGCTGTGAGCTGTGATGCCACAGCACTCTACCAAGGGTGACAAAGTGAAACTCTGTCTAAAGGAAAGTGTAAATATGAGGAGGACCCCTGGGCAATTGAAGCATCATCAAAAATATACTACTGGGACCTGATCAAACTAAAAAGCTTCTGCACAGCCAAGAACACAGTAAGTAAAGCAAGCTGACAGCCCTCAGAATGGGAGAAGATATTTGCAGGTTATGTCTCCAACAAAATTTTAATAACCAAAATCCACAGAGAACTCAAAAGTATTAGCAAGAAAAGAACAAGTAATTCCATCTCAGGGTGGGCAAGGGACTTGAAGAGAAACTTCTCTGAAGAAGACAGGTGCACGGCCTACAGACATATGCAAAAATGCTCATCATCCTTAATCATCAGAGAAATGCAAATCAAAACCACTTTGAGATATCATCTAACCCCAGTAAGATTAGCCCACATCACAAAATCCCAAAGCCAAAGATGTTGGTGTGGATGTGGAGAAAAGGGGACACTTCTGTACTGCAGGTGGGAATGCAGACTAATACGCTCCTTTTGGAAAGATGGAGATCACTTAGGGATCTAAAAATAGACCTGCCATTTGATCCTTCAGTTCTTCTACTAGGTATATATCCAGAAGACCAAAAATCACTTTATAACAAAGATATTTGCACCAGAATGTTTATTGCAGCCCAATTCATAACTGCTAAGTCATGGAAGAAGCCCAATTGCCCATCTACCCATGAATGGATCAATAAATTGTGGTATATGTACACCATGGAATATTATGCAGCCTTAAAGAAAGATGGAAACTTTACCTCCTTCATGTTTACATGGATAGAGCTGGAACATATTCTTCTTAGCAAAGTATCTCAGGAATGGAAGAAAAAGTATCCAATGTACTCAGCCCTACTATGAAACTAATCTGTGGCTTTCATATGAAAGCTATAGCCCAATTATAGCCCAAGAATATGGGGAAAGGGAGAAGGAGGGAGGGGGAAGGTTGGGTAGAGGGAGGGTGATTGGTGGGACCACACCTATAGTTCATCTTACAAGGGTACATGTGAATCTTTCTAAATGTACAATATAAATGTCTTAACACAATAACTAAGACAATGCCATGAAAGCTGTGTTAACCAGTTTGGTGAAAATATTTCAAATTGTATATAAAACCACCACACTGTACCCCATGACTGCATTAATGTACACAGCTATGATTTAATAAAAAAAAAAAAATTTAAAAACTTTAAAAAATAAAGTGTAAAGTAAAAAATAAAATAAAATAATTTGTATGGAGCCAAAGCAATCCTACACAAAAGGTTAGGATCATTTGTGATCCTTATGCTGAAGACATCATATTGCCTAACTGGCTATAGTAACCCAAACTGCATGGTACACATAGATTAGTGGAAATGAATACTGAGCATAGAAAGAAACATACAGTCACTGATCTTTGACAAAGCTGACAAGAACATGCACTAGGGAAATGACACTCCTTTCAATAAATAGAAAAATTGGATAGCCATATGCACGAGAATGAAATTAGACCCCTTTTTCTCACCATATACAAAATTAACTCAAGATGGAGTAAAGGCTTGAAAGTAACACCTGAAACTATAAAAATTCTACCGGAAGACATAGGAAAAACTCTTCTGGACATTGGTCTAGGCAAAGAATTCATGACTAAGACCTAAAAAGCACAGGCTACAAAAATAAAAATAAATAAACGGGACTTACTTTAACCAAAAACTCCTGCACAACAAAAGAAATAACAGAGTGAACAGACAACCTGAAGAATGGGAGAAAATATTTGCAAACTATACATCTGACAAGGGACTAAAAAAACCCAGAATTAATAAGGAACTCAAACAACTTAACAAGAAAGAGACAAATAACTCATTTTAAAAAATGGGCTAAGGACATTAATAGATATTTTTCAAAAGAATGCATACATATGGCCAACAAGCATGTGAAGAAATATTCAGCATCACTCGTCACGAAAGAAATGCAAATTAAAACCACAATGGGATATCATCTTACACCAATCAGAATGGCCATTATGAAAAAGGCAAAAAATAACAGATGTTGATAAGAATGCAGAGAAAGAGGGACTCTTACATACTGTTGTTGGGAATGTAAATTAGTACAACCTCTGTGGAAAATAGGATGGAGCTTTCTCAAAGATCTAAAAATAGAATGCTGTCAGATGGAGCCATCCCACTACTGGGTGTCTACCCAAATGGGGAAAAAAAGAACACATAAAAATGATACATGCTCTCATATGTTTATTGCAGCAGTGTTCACAAATAGCAAAGATACGGAATTAACCTAATTAAGTACCTGTCACTGGAAGATTGGTTACAGAAAATGTGGTGTATATGCCTCCTGGAATACTGTTCATCCATAAAAAGAATGAAGTCATATCTTTTGCATCAACATGGATGGAACTAAAGACCATTATCTTAAGTGAAAAAAACCTCATATACACAAAGGCAAATACCATGTGTTTTCACTTATAAGTGGGAGCTAAAAAATACTTGGTTTCTCTTCAGATCACATAAATATTTCGCCTTTTACTAAATAATGTAGATACATGGAAGCAGAGTGTGGAATAATGGACAATAGAGTCTTGAAGGGGCAGAAGATGTGAGTGATAGGAGGTTGCTTGGTGGCTACAATGTGCTCACCTCCAGTGGTGGATGCTCTGAAGGGTCTGACATCACCCCAAGGTATTCTATCCATGTAGCACAATTGCACTTGCACCCCATGAATATCCATACCAAAAGAAAAAGAACCCTCCCTTCTCTGGCTCTTTCTTCATCCTTCACCCTAAACTTTGTCCTTGGTTCCTTGACATTCCCACTCTACATTTTTGGTATGGATGAACTGATCCCATTACACAACATCTAAATCTTTATATCCAGCTCTAAAATTTCTCTGAAATTCCAAATTTGAATTTCTAAGAGCTTGAAGGATATATCCACTTAAATATCAGTATACTAGTACATATATTAGTATTTAGTATTAGTATTTCAGACGTGATGCCTCCAAGACAGACACTCTTATTAGAAATTCCACTCAGAATTTTTTTTTTTTTTTGAGAATGAGTCTCTGTCACCCTGGATAAAGTGCTATGGTGTCATATCTCACAACAACCTCAAACCCTGGGCTCAAGCAATCCTCTTGCCTCAGCCTCCCAAGGAGCTGGGACTCCCGCCACAATGCCTGGCTAGTTTTTCTACTTTTGGTAAACACAGGGTCTTGCTCTTACTCAGGGTGATCTTGAACTCCTGCCACTCAGAATTCTTGTTACTCATCAGGGGCATCACCACTGTTTTAAGTAACCAACCTTGAAACTAGAGTTGACTCTTCCCGTATCCAAGTCAGTCATCGTCTATTGGCCGTTCAGCACCGTTCTCACTTCATTCTGTGTTGCCCGGACCAGAAGCCTGGGAACTACACTTCCCAGAATTTGTTGCCAGAAGGTCCTAAGTTGAGGTTTACCCATGACAGACACTTTGATGAAATTTGGAAGATTAAAAGCAAAAGCGTCATCATTGCTTTTCTGGCAAAGGAAGCTGACGTCCAGATCTCATGACTAACATCAAGATTAATGCAACAATCTCTTTGTGCCTCTGGTCCACTCTTTTCCCTTCCAGATTTGTAATACACGCTTGGAGCTTCCCTACAACACTAACATGATTCCCTATACCAGGAATGTTTAGCCCTTTAACTCTTGCCTTTCTAACCTACCCTCAAGGCCCACCTGAAGTCTATTTCCCTGTATGAGGCCTTCTTCAACACACATGGATATCTTCTTCCATCATCTCACGGATTCCTCTGATCCTTAACCTGTATTAAAAAATGCAAATCATGATGTGGTTAAGTATATCCCTTATCCAAAATGCTTGGGACCGTAAGTGTTTCAGATTTTCAGTTTAGAGATGCTCACCCCGTACCTTGTACGTGTGAAGCTCTCTTCCCCACAACTAGATCATAAGCTCTTAGAAGGAAGAGGAGTACACTTTAATTCTACTTTCTACCCAATGGAGACTTTCAACATGTATTTTACCACAAGCCTGGTGTAGAACATCAGAAGCTAAATATGATAAAGTAGTCAAAATTAGAAAGGAGTAGCTGGGAGGGTCAAATACCACACAGCTGTGGACTTGGTCTCAGAGGCCATTAGTGACTTTAGATGTGAAAGGAGAAATTTTGGCTGGGAGGTTCTGAAAGCAGGAGACAGACTGTAGACGCTACAGGTTGTGCTGGTGGAGAAGTCCAGCAACAATAGGCAGGAAGGAAAAGCAGTAGGAGTTCTTAGGTAAAGGTGGTCGAAGGCCCCACTGGGCACGCCAGAGAGTGCCCTTGACGTAGTAAGTGGTCATCAGTAGCTTGCCAGCAGGGAAGGATGAGAGGAAATATATGTTCTCAGATAGTTCATTTGGTACAGGGAAGAGTATATAGGAAGGGAAAGCTGCGAGTGGGCCGAGCGGGCTGTGGAAACGGCACTCCCACGGTGTGGGCAGAACATCTTGCGACCAGGCTGCCTTCCCTTCCTGACCCCTGTGAATTGCAGCCAAAACACCTCATGGGTGTCATTTTCAAATGAACCCACTGAACAAGAAGCTAAGGCTCGCTGTGTGCCCCCGCTGCAGAGGAACACAGACTTCAGGGGATTCATTGCTAGCATTTGGGGTGCATCACTGATCACCTTGGAAAACTTTCCCTTTCTTTTTGCCTTTCTCATTTTCCAGAAGCTCCACTAACTTGTCCCGTTATTGAATTTTTTTTTTTCATTTAACATTTAATGGTATCCTTTGGGTTAAATTCAAATGTCGCATACCATTCCCTGGGCTCACTCACGGTCCAGAGTGGAAATGAATGGACAGCTCTCACGGGCCTTTCTAAAATCTAAGTCTCTAAAAATAAGAAACACAGATAAGTGACTTAGGCCAGGGTTTACCTCAGATGGTCACGCACTACTGTACCCTAAACAGCCCCAAAGGGTGCTCTCTACCTCAGGGTCATCCTAGACTTTAATAGTCATTTGCCACTTGCAGGCAGTCAGAAGAAGGGGTACCTTTTCCTAGGTTGTGCTAAGTTAGTGTTAATGTCTGGGTCAAGCAGCTGTCCAGCTACGTAAGATGATGAGCCCTTTCTTTCATAGAAGGTAGAGTTCAGAATAAAGGTAATGTTAGGAAAGGATAATATCTTGACTCTTCCATTTCTTCTTTCAAAGGTTTATGAAAACCCCAGATGAAATAATGAGTGGCCGAACAGACCGTCTGGAGCACCTCGAGTCCCAGGAGCTGGATGAACAAATCTACCAAGAAGATGAGTGCTGAAGGGACCACCACTGCACCTCAGCGGGCCAGCGGCCAGGGGACCCTCGCCCACCACGATCGCTGGAGGCGTGACGGGGCAGGCGGGCTGAGGCAAGCTGAAAAGGGAGAGACCCAGAAATGGCAGGGACACTTCTCTTGCAGACCAAGAGGGACCCCAGAGCACCTTAGACAAACCACCCAGCAAAGGCGGGGCTGGAATTCTGGCGGAGGGCACGAGCCTGGGACTCGCACGTCACACTTCCTTCTCGTTTGGAATCTCTCCATCTGTAACTCCTCACCCTCACCCTTCCACCACTGTTGGTTCCATGGTGTCTCTCTTTTTGTTTTTTTAAGAATATGCAGTTTGACTTTTCATCATTCATAGAGGGGAAGACATCTGATGTTTTCCTATGGAAATATATATCATATATATATATATATATTATTTTTTTTTCAAATCTCACAAAGTATAGCAAGCCCAGCTGGTCAGGAAACAAAATACTTGCAGAAAGGTTCAGGTTCCTCTTTTTCCTGCCATGTGGATCAGGTTTGTTCCTGTTACTGTTGGGTCTTAGCTTAGAAAAAAAAAATGCTTTTTAAACAGATCAAGTGAAAGCTCTCTTTCTCCCTCCTGCTCTTTTCGTGCTCCCCTCTGTCCTCCCTCCCGGCCCGCTGTGGAGCTTCAGATGCCTTTCAGCAGAGTTGAGCCTCTCCTAGAGGGTCAGGGAACGGTAGACACCTAACCAGAATTGGTGACTCAGGGGCTTTATGGCCAGCAGCACAAAATCAAACCCACGTCCCAGCATTTGGCCACCCAGCTGAGGGAGGCCAAAAACATCACTGATGCTGCTGTACTCTGGAAAGATGTGCTAATCCAGCCCTTGGTCCCTGAAATGGCTGTGAGAACCCCGCAGCTGGGGCAGAAGATAAGGGAGGTAGAAGGCCATGGAAGGCTGTCCAAGTTCTTTGTTAGGTCCCAGAAGCTTGGGATTAGTTTGCAAGTGCTGCAAAGTGGAAAATATGAAAAGACCACGTGGGCCTGGCAAGCCAGAAACTGGGTAAAAACACTCTGCAGTGTGGCGGGGATTGGAGGGGGAGGTATCTTTCCAAAGCAGGTTATTGCTAGTGAGCTAGTGAGAAAGAAAAACTCCTCTCTGCTCCATTCCAAAGGCCATCTTGGTGGTCAGCTTTATGCCTCAGCTGATTTTTTTTTTTTTCAATCCTAGCCCTTTTTAAAAGCTTCCTGATCCCCTCTTGGATACAGAGCATTGAGAGGAAGGATCCCAGAACACAGTCTCAGTTGCAACCAGTGTTTGCCCAGCTTGGGCAGACAGGAAATTCCTCAGATACATTATTTTTTTTCCTCCTTTCATAGCTGTATTTCAGAAAAGACCCATTTGTGGCTCTTTTTCACCTCAAAATAAGGTTGATAGTATCTTGTAAAATGAGGGCAGTGCCATTCCTTAGTACTGTTGATGATAACAGGTATTTTTAGAAAGCTGTTTTAGATTTTTTTTTCCTTTTCTAGCCATGCTAATTGATTCTTCCAATATTGGTCCAGAAATCCAACATTTGGGGTACAGTTTCAGAAGATTATGCCTGCCTTACAAAGCACCCTCTCTCTCTTTGTCCCCCCTTTCCTCCTCCAGTTGGGGGAGCAATTCATAGCTCCTCAGGGGCATTCACGTGCCACCCCCAGCAGGTCCCAGAAGAAGCTGCCAGATACCCCCAGGCTTCTCCTCTGGCCTTTTCTGAGACAGGCACTTAGATGTTGGGGACACACAGGCAGGAGGAATATTCTCCCTTTGCCCTACTTACAAGGACACCAGCCCAGGGGACAAATATGTAACCATATATTTCAGGGACAGTGGAACTGAGGAGCCACCCAGGGCTCTCCAGCCTGGCTCTGCCCCTGCCTCTCACCAGAGCACAGGTGGACACACAGGGTGGCCTCCTGTCACATGCTTCGCCCATTCTACCTTCAGGGAGGTCAGGGACCTTGTGAAGGGTTTGGTCTCAGGCTGCGTGAAGGATGCTGAACCTGGTCTGGATCTCAGCATACCACAGATGTCTTTCCAGAGTGTTGAGCAAGAGTCAGTGATAGATGTTTTAGCCTCTGAGACGACTGATACTGCATCTCAATTGGAGAAATTAAGCCAAGTACCTGGTGTGTTCTGAAGCTGTTGACTGTAAGAACTAAAGGGAAAGGGCGGATTCCTACTGCAGCCTTTTGTAGTAATAGGAGATCAGAGACAGGGCATGATGTTGCTAAGATGAGGACACCTCCTTCTGCTCACTTTACCCAAATAGGAGAACTCAGTCTCTTACTGTTCAAAGAACCTTACAGTCTAATTATGGAGAGAAATTCCCTTCTGCCTCCAGGATTTCTGTATTGAAAGCAATACCCAGTGAGAATATGTAAGGCAGGATGACACCTTCAATTACTTGACGACCAACTAGAAGGTGGTAAGTCCAGCGTAGTCATTATTTTCCATTTATGTACAGGTTGAGTATCCCTAATCAAAAGATTCAAAATCTAAAATGCTCCAAAATCTAAAACGTTTTGAGCACCAGCATGATATCACAAGTGGGAAATTACACATCTTTGCTCTCTGATGGTTCAGTGTATACAAATTTTGTTTCCTACACAAAATCACTTAAAATATTGTATACAGTTACTTTGAGGCTATATGTATAAGGTGCATATGAAACATATTATGAATGAATTTCATATTTTGACTTGGGTCCCATCCCCAAGATACCTCATTATTTATATATTCCAAATATTCCAAAATCTAAAACACATCTAGTCCCAAGCATTCTGGATAAAGGATACTCGATCTGTATTACCAATAATGATTTCTTTTGTTGATTCCCATAATTGCAAAAATCCTCCTCATTTGTCCTTTGAGAGAAGACCCAGGCAGAGCTGACGCTGGGTGTATAATATTTACACACTGTAGACGTTCAAATTTCAGACTAAAGCCTGTGAGAGTTCAGAGATCAGTCAGGCATAATCCCTGCCCTCAGGGGGTTTATATTCTACCTACAGAAGCCATCCAGCATGAAATTTCTCAGTTCAACACTAAGTATAGGTCATTACAACAGTTTTGAGATGCACAAAAATGCACGTGGATGGAAACAAATGAAACCCTCCCTGCCACACCAATAAGCTGAACAAGTTGTACAGGTGAATCATAGGAGATGCTGTTAACTGTGTTTCTTGGAAGCAAAATAATGGATCATAACACAGACTGTCTCAAAATGTTCATAGTGACCCACATACTAGGGGTGATGAAAATTTCACCAGGGATCAAACTAAAAGCTCGTCTGTCATCTGAATAGTTGGTCTTTCCCTGTTGACATCATTGTAGTTCTTGACAGATGAAATCTGAAATCAGGAACATGCAAAAAAGCCCTGCTGTGTGGAGCAGTCTCTCTTCTGTCTTGAAATTCTCTTCCCTGCATCTGAGGTAGCCTGGCTATCTTCTCTCCATCAAAAGAAAGCGGTGGTAATTGGCTAGACTGGTTATGTTATGTTGAGTTCTTATCTCTAAGATCTTATAGATCTTGCCAAGACAGCATCACCAATATTCCAAACCCTTTCGGAAGATCCCCGTAGGAAAAGAGGAATAACAGAACAATGGGTTTTCTCCTTTCAAGTGTGTTTGGAACCCTCTGATCCAATGTCTTTTGACACTGATTACATTGACATGCGAATGTCCCTAGAGTGGGAATTTAAATGATGATCACAGACTTTACCAACCATTTCTACCTTTTACTACCTAGGATGCAAGTAAAAAATACATTTTTGGAACATTAACTCCCTTTTGCAGAAGGAAACCCGAGTATCAGGGAGGTAATGTGGCTTATCCTAGGAGCAGACAGCATGCCAGGGACAGAGCTAGGATCAGGATCCACCCTGGCCATGCCCCACTGGACCCATTCCCACCCAGGAAACAAAAGATAAAAGTTTGGAAAAACACACCAAGAACAAAGGGCAGTTTTCTTTGCCCAAGCATTCGGTGCTAGTTAGAAGCTATTCACTCAGTCAACCTTCTCTTCTGAGCAGAAACCTGGAATAAAGGGAATGGTACAAGGAGGTCAGTGGGGTGGGAGGAGGCAGAGGACACGATAATCCCTGCCTGTCTAAAACCACAGAAGACTAACCTGATACTCTTTTGGCCCCATCTGCATCAACACTAAACAACTGCAAAGTCCCTGAATCTTTCACACATGCCAAGTGACCATTCTTGAAGATTTCTCTTTGTGACTTCAGCCACCTGCAAACCAGAACCAATCTAGTTTTTCTTTCTTTCTTT
>NW_003852519.1:640844-644444 GCF_000181295.1 Otolemur garnettii
AAAAAAAAAAAATGAAGTCCTGAGTCTGTGTTTTTAATAACATGGCGTCAGACAGGCAAGGTGCTCCGATGAGGGACATCCTGTCTCCACTCAATTACAGTATAAAGCACAGTCATGGGTTTCCACTGGCAGGAAGCCTGTGTTCCAGAGCAGTCTGCGGGCCATCTTCAGACAAGTGGCACCCGAAAGATCATAGCAAGCCATTCAAAGCACGGCAGCTGCCACAGATGGAAAAACTGCCAAAGGAACCCCAATCAGAGATGTGTAGGGCCTGTGCTCTGCCAAAAAATAGCTTACTAAGGACCCAGTGATACCAGGTCTTCACATGGTAGAACTGCTCCTTAAATCTGCTGAGATCATGGGTCTGAGCCCAGAAGGTGATGAGCACACAAAGGCTGAGATAGACCTTGTGACTAAACACAGGACTGAAATGCCCTAGAAGGTCATCACAGCCCAGAGCCAGCCCACAAGCTCAGAATGTTTCAGCCACCCTGGTCAGTTGGAGCCACCTGCCAACCAGTAGGCACTTAGGACTTTAAGATCTGATGTCTTGCTGTGAACCAGAACAATCTCTCTGCCATCAGCAGGGGGTGGAAACAAGAAGAATGGAAAATGAAGCAAATTCCATTGCTTTTTAGCAACTTGGAGGTAGGTTTGGAACGCAGAAATTTGAAATTGATGGTCTCAGTAAATGTTACTGTATTATTTCTGTGTTTAGATTGCCCCAGGTACTCTATCTCCTGAATAAGGATCACTGAAATTTGGCCCTATATTCTGTATTATTAAACCACAGTATCAAATAAGAGTCCAGATACGTCCTATAGTGCTAAACACACATTTGACATTACTATTTCTATAATACGGCATTTGTATCACCTGAAAATTGCTGAAAATGCAAATGATCAGTTTCCACCCCATAAACTGAATCAGAAACTTTGGTGGCAGGGCCTAGCAATACATCTTAACAGGGTTCCTGGTGACTCTGATGCCAGTGCCATCAATTTGTCTTGGTATGAAAAAGATGGCTTGGCATTTTAAGTCACAAGTACTCGATAACTGATGATAACTAATTGTATTAATAGTATCATAATAAAATGCATTTTCTTAATAGTAGATGTACTGTGGAATGGTGGACACAAGAGTCACATACCAACGTCATCGTCTTTTTCCCCAAGCCTTTAAAGCAGTCAGTTTGCTATAAAGATGAACTGTTTTAAAGGGCAACTCTCACAGCTGACCTGCCCTTGCAAATTAGAGCACAGCAATTTATTCACTCAAGCCCACTTACCTGACTAACCAGCGTGATCTTAAAAGGAAAATAAAGGGATCGTTCTCATCTTGTGAGCTCAAGATGACTCACCTTGACTATCTGTCCCTGGAATTAAGCAGAAACAAGGTGACCACGTAGGGTATTTACAGAGGACCCCAGGACCACTGGCAGGTCAGAGCTGCTCAAACCTGAAAGTGCTTGCAAATCACCAGTGGATTCAGTCAAAAGCACATCTTACTCCAGTAATAACATTGTGGGAGGTGTAGGAAGACTTCTCCTACCCTACACTGTAGGTGGTGCTTAAAATTCTGCACCTCTAACAAGTTCTGGAGATGCTGATGCTACGGTCTTTAGACCACACTTGGAGTAGCAAGAGCTCAGCGATTGCCCTCAAGCCCTGAGTGCTGACCCTGATGCAGAATGGAGGGAGCCTCTCTCTGCTTTATTCCAGGGGTGTCCAACCTGTGAGGCCTGCTGTGAGAACTTGGTTTGCTGATCTATGGAATCAGATAACAAGAAAAGTATTCACCGAACTTTTCTTGGCTAATCAGCTTTCATTAGCGTTTGTGTATTTATTGTGTGGCCCGAGACAACTCATTCTTCCAATGTGCAGCAAAGGGAAAAAAAAAAAAAACGGTTGGACACCCCTGCTATAGTCCTTTACCAATCAGTCCCTAGAATGGTCCCTGTGGGCCAATCCTGCTGTACACGTTTGCTTGTTCCTTTTTGAGACAATAATAAGCGTAAACAACCTGATCAAAAGCCTCTTTGCCACGTGAAGGAACAGCTATTCATGTCCTAGGCCAGGCGTCCTCAAACTGTGGCCCGCCGAGGACATTTATCCGGCCCGCCGGGTGTTTTTGCCACCCCTGCCTGTCCTGCTTAGCTGCTGCCTGTCCTTTTAAACTATAGTCTGGCCCTCCAACGGTCTGAGAGACAGTGAACTGGCCCTCTGTTTAAAAAGTTTGAGGACCCCTGTCCTAGGCTTTCATGCAGACACTCACAGCCAGGTGCCTCATGGTTACCATCCTTACGGGAAGGAGTGTGAATTCCTTCACACCATCACTGCCTCTCTTGGCCTCTAGAACAGTGATTTGCAACCGGTGTGCCACAGCACAGCACACTGGTGTGCCGTGAGAGGATCTCCAGTGTGCCACGAACATTTTTAAAGATCATTAAATTATTTTTGAAAGAAGTTCAAACGAAGTATCTTCTTTTTTTTTTTTTTACTTTTTTTTGTCAACATAATTTAAGTGTGCCCCAGAAGTTTAACTATAGGTTCAAGTGTGCCGTGAGATAAAAGAAGGTTGCCAGACACTGCTCTAGAAAGACTATAAACAGAAAGCTAGCCGTGCCATTTTTGACGTTCCAAAAGGCAAGAGGATAAATGAGATCTTCCATCCAAACTGTCTCAAATATTGACATCAAAAGAAAACCTTGGAGCAATGTCCACACTGGCAGTACTTACAGATTCACTCTTTTCTTATTTTTTTAATTAAGGCCCTCAGCCCCTGCCAGATTGAAGAGAAAGATCTCTGCTAGTAAAAATCACTAAGGAAATTCTGCCTAACCTTCCCCAAAGCAATAGAAGATTATTCCCTCTCCCCAAACCCTCTTAACAATGACCTCTTAGCATCTTCCAAGAGGTCTCTGTGTCCTTCCCCTCGACCAGAATTTTGGCCATGTGATCCCACTGGATCATCCACTAAATTGACCTTTGCTTCCTCTGATGCCTCTGCTGGAGCTGACCACTCCCCGTGTGGTGCCCAACCACAAGTTTCTGTAATAGTAACTGAACGCTTCCCTGCAGTGTACTGCTCATGCGCCTCTGTCCCCTGTGAGGGCTCTCTGAAGGTACAGACATTCTTTTATGCACTTTACCACCAGTCCCTTACATGATGTCTGCACATAGTATATTTTTATCAGGTTTTTTTGTTAGAGAGGGAAGTCAGAGGAACTCTTTGTGACCTTGAGTTATGCAAAGATTTCTTGAATAGGACACCAAAAACACGATCCATAAAAGAAAAAAAATTGATAAACTGGACTTCATCAAAATGAAAATTCATCTTCAAAAGATATTTCCAAATCATCTGGTAAAGGACTTATAACCAGGTAATATAAAGAATTCCCACCAACTTAATAAGATGACTACCCACTTAAAAACAGTTAAAGATTTGAGCAGACATTTCACAAAAGAAGATATAGGAATGGCCATTTAGCACATAAAAAGATGCTCAGCCATTAATCATTAAGGAAATTAAATTTAAATCATAAAAAGTCCAGACCCTCAAGTTCAAACCCATAATTCCAACACTTTGGGAGTCCAAAGG
>NW_003852519.1:644600-663510 GCF_000181295.1 Otolemur garnettii
TCAGAAGGTAGAAGGTTTAGGATCACTTTAATCCAGGAGTTCAAGGTTATAGTGAGCATTGTTTGGGCCATGATACTCCAGCTTGGGTGAGAGAGCAAGACCTTGTCTCAAAAACTAAAAATCACAATGAGACAATACCACACACACACAAACAGGCTATAATAAAAAGACTGTCAACATCAAGTATTGGCTAGAATAGAGAGAAATTGGAACCCTTATACATGCTGGTAGGAATATAAATAGCACAGCCACTTTGGAAAACAGTTTGGCAACTTCCTAAAAAAACAAATTTACTCAGCAATTTCACTCCTAAGTATTTTCTTAAGAGAAATGAAAACATGTCCACGCAAAGACTTGGACACAAATGTTTATAACAACATTATTTGTAATAGACAAAAAACTGGAAACAACCCACATGTCCATCAACTGGTGAATGGATAAATAAAATGTGGTATATCTGTGCAGTGGAATACTACTTAGCAACAAAAAAGGAACAAACTGTTAATAGAGCAGTAATATGAATGACCTCAGAGACATATTAAGCTAAAGGAAGCCAGAAAAAAGACCTCATATTATGTAGTCCCATGTATATAGAATTTCCAGGAAAGGCAAATCTATGGACACAGAAACCAGATGGGTGTTTGCCTGGGGATAGAGCTGGGCATGGGCATTGAACAGAAACAACCAAGAAGAAACTTTTGGAGAGAATGGAAATGTTCTGAAATTAGATCATCATGACGGTTACACAAATCAATAAATTTACTAAAATGCATTGAACTGTATCCTTATAAAGAGTATGTTTTATACTCTTTATACTGTATGTGTGTGTATATATATATATAATTTTACTTCAGAAAAGCTATTAAATGCAAAGTGAAAAATCTACATAACCGATTTATGCTAGTTATATGGTGAGTGGAGCTGTCTTCAAGGACCATACATAGGACTTAAATAAAGGAACATTAGAAAAAATATACAGTAGAAGCTCTGTACATTAACTGCCCAAGGGACTGTAACAAACTGATCAACATATGGCGGTGGTCAACATAAGGAACTAGGCCTACTGTACTGATATGTACGTGTGGTACATGTCTAGTCTACAGAAATTAGGTCAACTTAAGGATGTGGTCTGTGTAGGGAGGTGATCAACTATGGAAGTTCTACTGTACTAATAACATAAATGACAAACATTGCATAATTGCACGTTGCACCATTGCACCATTATAGCAGAGGGCATTATCCACCTTCTGTTCATCCTGCAGCACCCCCAGGTTCGTGATTTTTCATGGCCCAGGAAATCCAAGTGAACCACAACTCTCTTGGAAACTTTTTATTTTTTTTTATTTAGTTATTTTTTTTTATTATATCATTTTATTTATTTATTTATTTATTTGCAGTTTTTGGCCAGGGCCAGGTTTGAACCCGCCACCTCCGGTATATGGGGCCAGCACCCTACTCCTTTGAGCCACAGGCACTGCCCTCTCAGAAACTTTTTAGACACCCCACTCCAAAAGGAACCCCAAAACATGCTGCCTTTGATGAACACCTGCTCTAGCATCAAGTGGCCATAGGCAGTTGTGCAGATGATGGCCCTAACTTGAGCTGGTGGCCTAAGATGCTAGAAGCCTGTTTGGTGCTGAGACTCTTAAGTCATAGGTTCTTACAGCTGGATGGCAACACAAAGGCCGTCCAAATCTGTAGGAGTTTAGTTATATTGTGGATGACTGGCAGGCTTCCCCAAAAGGATGAGGGATAGGGGTGGGGGGCGGGAAGTGCCTGGAAAATAATACCAGGAGGCTGAGAAGGACCAAGCTGAAATCAGACAGGTGGCAGCATCAAGCAGGGAGATGATTTAACACATCTGTGAGCCATTGTTTATCAACTACTTAATGAATTATCTATTTAGTTGGGGTGGAAAGAAAGTGACTTTCTGCTAATAAGAATGTGACTCTTTATGTACAAAATAAGAAATGTATAACATATATTGAACATATCTTCACATTTTTACCTTATCTAAAACTCTTGAAAAATAGTTATCTTTCCATTCATATCTGGGTAGTGTTAGTCACTCACGCATAAAGGATAGAGATATAGTCCATGTCTGTTGTAATAAAATCATCTTCAAACAGTGTTTTAAAATTATTCTTGGCTGGGCATGGTGGCTCACGCCTGTAATCCCAGCATTCTAGGAGGTCAAGGTGAGTGGATTACATGAGCTCACAGGTTTGGGACCAGCCTGAGCCAGAGCAAGACCCCCATCTCTAAAAATAGCCCGGCATTGTGGTGGGTGCCGGTAGTTCTAGCTACTTGGGTAGCTGAGGCAAGAGGATCACTGGAGTCCAAGAGTCTGAGGTTGCTGTGAGTTATTATACTAATGCACTCTACTCAGGGTGACAAAGTGGGACTCTGCCCCCCCCCGAAAATTATTTCTTCTGGGCCGGGGACAGTGGCTCATGCCTATAATCCTAGAACTCTGGG
This sequence comes from Otolemur garnettii, assembly GCF_000181295.1. Lineage (NCBI taxonomy): Eukaryota > Metazoa > Chordata > Mammalia > Primates > Galagidae > Otolemur > Otolemur garnettii. Next base: position 647,079 of record NW_003852519.1, read on the forward strand.
AGGCTAAGGCAAGAGGATTGCTTAAAGTCAGGAGTTTGAGACCAGCCTTAGCAAGAGCAAGATCCCATCTCTACTAAAAATAGAAAAAATGAGCCAAGCATTGTGGCAGGATCCTATAGTCCCAGCACTTGGAAGTCTGAGGCAAGAGGATTGCTTGAGCCCAAGAGTTTGAGGTTGCTGTGACCTACGATGCTATGACACTGTGCACAGGGCAACAGAGTGAGACTGTCTCCAAAAAAAATTCTTTCTTCTGTCTGTTATGTTGGCAAAACACTGTTCACTATTCTGTAGTTCATATTTCCTCCTCCCTCTCCTTTTGTGAATTTCCGAACCAGGCAGCCTCTTGGGAAGCATGTGAAAGGCTTTTGAAATTAGACAATGAAATTATTCACTCATTTCTTGGTAAATGACATTATATACTCTATCATTTGGTCTCAGAATTTCAGCCAATAACGACAGGGAAAGCATTTGGAGGCAATGGTCCTCAGGGCTGGGGGAAGAGTATGCAATCTCAGCACGTAGTGAGCAAAACTCATCAAGAGACAGGGCAGGACCAAAAAGGATGCCTGTTGATTTTGTCCCCCTGAGAATGCTATCTGGGCATCAATGTCCAGCTTTCATTTTGCCACTTAGATTGGGAATCTTAGACGAAGACCTGAGTTCACTGGTGCCAAGTCTCTGCTTTACTTGGTTGGGATTCAGTATCCCTGATAGATTGAGGCCCAACACGGCTGGCTGGCCTGACAAAGCACAGTGCAGAACAGTTCTGCGGGGACAGCCCATGGCCACAGCGCCTGGACCCAGGTGCCACACCTCCTCTTACTAGCTCTACCAGACCTCAGGCAATTTGCTTAACCAGGCCATGCCTCAGTTTCCTCAAATACAAAATTAGGGTGATGATGATAATGGCGCCTACCTCAGAAGGATGGTTGTTGGGGTTAAATGAGGTAGTACAGAGAAAGGGCTTAGAAAAGCGTATGGCACATTAAATAGTCACTGACATAATTTTTATAATTTGCTCTGGATCCACTGGGCCGCCCACTGCCACTTTGCTGACAACAGGCCTGCTTTTATCATCTCTATACGTTGGGATTTCCCCAAAAGATACCTTCTAAAAAAAGTTTCCACTGTTTTTGTTTTACTTTGAACACCATGGAACAATCACAACTTTACAGATGAGGGATCAGAGGCCCAGCTGGGTGAGGGTGAACCTAAACCCCCATACCCTGGGGTTGTCTGAGCCCAGCCCCCACATGGCATCCCCATAGCACCTCTGTCCCTGGGGCCCAGTTCTTGGCCTCCAGGATCACCTGAGCATGCAGTGCTGTTTGCTTGTGGCAGTGGACTAGACCCAAGAGAAATACTGGCATGACTTGGGTTTACTGAGAATATTTTGACCTGGTTTTGTTCCAGTAAATAGCTTTAGGAAATGTGTAGGTTTCGTTCTGTTTAAAATGAGTGCACTAGGTTCTCTGATTTTCTTTTCTTCTTTTCTATTTAAGGAAGTCCTGGCTCAGCTCTCCCATGCACAAAACAATGTTATTTGGGTTCAGTCTGAGGACTAGGAAATCAGAACATTACTTTTGAAAAGGGACCTAAATGTGGAGGTAGGCAATCAGAAAGCCCCACTGTCTGGCCCCTGGGGGAACCAGGAGGTCGCTCGGGAGATGCTCTGACTGTCTGCTCCCTGCTGGACTCCTGCTTTGTTGCTAGACCAGGAAAAGGAGAAGGTGCACAGGACCAGGTGCAGAGTCTTCTCTCTCCACTCTAAGAGGACACTTTGCATGGAGGGATCTGAACCACAGCCACACTGGGTTCCATCCAGCCACCACCTCAGGCGACTCACCTGAGGTCCGAGCCTTGGTTTCTTACAGAACTGTTTTCCTCTAAGTGCATGGAAATGGTGTAGTGAAGAAAATGTGTAACAATCCTAGCACAGACATGGCGGCTCCCTTCCCTCTGTCCTGCCTGCTAAACCCTCCCTCAACCCGCATCTACACGGCCCTTTCAGTTAGAAATTTCTGTCATTCTGATTCTATAGAATTGTGAATGGGAAAAATCACCCAGTGACAATTGCTACAGCATCTTAAACTTTTTGTTCCTAATCAACTAAATTGCCACTTTACTTCTTCAAACACATAGGGCCTTCAGTCAAGAACTTTTGGCACGACCTGGGAAGCCAGAGCGTCCTTCCTCTGCCAGCCTCCCCCAGGACTAAAAATCCACCAGCTCTTCTCCTCCCCTCTGCCTCTTCCTCCTAATCAAAGGCTGTGTGCCATTTCTGTTGGCTGGGAGCTGGGCAGTCAAATGACCAGAGGGATGCAAATTCTCTGAGGAATTTGAAATCTGTTTTGGGCAATTCCATGTGGAGCTGTTTCCTTACCTTTTCTTTACAGCCATGAGTTCACTACCTGACGAAAATCTAGGCGAAAATGGTAACTTTACTCTCAAACCAAAGATTTTCCATTTCAAGGGAATTTTTTTTTTTTTTTTTTTGGCTTCTGAGTTAGCCTATTTAGGTGTAATCAGGGTTTGAAACAATGAAATAAATATTCCTTGCTAGTGGGCACTTCATCCTCTCCCCTTGCTCCCAGGATTCACCACCACAGTCATCTTCGAATATCGCCAATAATGATGTGGCACCTGGCTACATGCAAAAGTCACCCTTGAGGACCCTGGGGCCCTGCCTCATGAAAGATGCGGGCTTGGACTCAAATGCAACATGAATAGAGGAGGAGGTGGCCACCCCAGAGACTTCTGGACCAGGCCACATGGCTAACATATTTGCCATGAAAAACACCTAGTTCGATTCTATGGTTACCTGCAAAGGCATCTGTCTTTCATTTCAGACATGGGACATGGCTTACCCAGCAGTGAAGCAGGAATTTCACCAATATAAAACAGTGTCATAATGGAGCAGCTCCTTTATTCTCCCCCACTTTGTCATTTGGGGAGCCAACCTTCTGACAGGCTCAGACTTGCAAAAGCACATTCCCTTCCCTGCTGAGTGCTCCACAAAGGACCTGGTTCTGAGGAGACTCCTCAGCCCACAGGGCAGTTCTAACAGGTTTAGCCCGAAAGCCTTTATGCCAGTCAACTTCAAATTATTTTGGAACATGCCTGCTCTTTGTTTTTTGAACACATTCTGAAGGCAATCCAGGAGCCTGGGGTGGTGGTGCTCCTGAGAGGGAGCCTTAAGCTTTCTCTGGGAAGTAAGATCAAAGTTGGGTTGGGTGGTGATGAGCTTTGGAATCAGACAAAAGAGAGTTTGGAGCCTGACTCTATCCCACACAGCAAGGTAAAAATTGCCCATTCACGCTTAGCAGCCATTTTCTTTTCCACAGTGTGGAAGGGTTTCCTTAAAAAGCAGAGGACCTGTGTGTAAACTGCCTGGCACATAGTAGACATTCAGTAAATAGTACTCATTGTTACTCAACTGGGAGGGACCTTACTCCAGAAAGTGGATGGTTAGCCAGATAAGGATCTTCTCTCCAAAAATCTTATTTCCCATCCACCAAATCTTACCCAGTTTCTCTCTTCATATGTTTTGCTTATCTTTCCCCTTCATTACTCAAGGAAAAACAAATTTTAAGAAGCAACTTCAGCTTAGTGAGCATGATAGATCTATCTTTTTCCAAATGAACTGGGCTCTTCCCAATTAGTAATGTATGTGGTAAGGCTGAGAAGCATTTCTGAAGCCAGAGTAAAAATCTCTTCTACGTTCTATAGATACAATGTAAGCAAGCACTCTGAGTACTGACAGTACTAATAAAGAATGCTTGCTTACATTGTATCTATAAACCCTTATAACAGCACCCATTAAAGTGTTTTATTTCTCATTTTAAGGAAAAGGAATCTGAGACTGAAGGAAGGGTAAATTACTTGGTCAAGTTCACACAGAAAGAAGGAAAGCTTAGTTTCAAACCAAAGTCTTCTGATCCCTTTTTACATATTCTATTACATTATTCAGGAAAGGAAACTCTTCAAGCCATTGTCCACTTTTGATATAGATGTTTCTTGAATTGACTAGCAGAGCACAGGGCTCCTAAGGAGAGCTCACAGGACAAGTAGATCTAACCCAATGGAAGAGTCAGACATGGCAGTGATCTGGAATGTGAAGTCCTAAGAACTAGGTGAGGGTGCTGGTGGTGTTTCCTAAGAAGGCAAGAGGGCGTGTGAGAGCACCAGATGTCATAAAATATGTGAAAGGAAAATGTACCTGCAAGAAACATGAAAAAGCACTGGCAATAAACTTTGCCTAAGTTATCATTTCCCCCGAGACTCCCACCTCTCTTCATTACTAAGTTGACTTCATAAGCCTTTCCAAATTTTTCCCTGACTTTTTCTCAGAAATCCTGTCACCTACAAGAATGTAACCCAGTTCTTTCATATACTGGAATGGCTAGGGACAAAGCAGAATGGAAGTCTACTGTCCTAGATGAAGCTATCTGGAAAGAGACGGTCTGGGGAAGGGTTTAAAATGGAAAACTCTCTGGTGGCTCAGCAGACAGAGATGACTGCAATACCAGAAGCATAGCAAAGGGTTTCCAGGCAGCTAAAGTAGGTATAAGCCAGATACAATACCACGAACACTGAGGGTATTTGGAGAGGAGGGAGCATACAGTCAGATGTGGGGCAACGGTGGGGAGATACACAGAAAGATCTTTTAAGGATAAGGACAATCAAAACCAGACGGGCCCAAGGACAATGAGAGAGGAGGGGTGTGCATGTGTGTGTTATGTATACTTTTGTGTATGTTTATGTGTGTGCATGAACAGGTGATAATATTATTACAGCAGCTCCAACCCCACTTCCTGCTGGGTGGTGGTTTGTGTGTCATTTAAGGTACCATTTAAGTCATGGGAACACAGAATGTTAGAACAAGACGGAATCTTGGCATTTTATGTAAATTAGAGCTCACAGGAATTGAGTGATTGACCTAAAATCACAGGGCCATTCAGTGGCACTGCTAGCATGCTTCTGTATGGTTCATTGGCTTTGGCACACACAGTCAGAAAAATGCCTCGGCAAGGAACTGGAGGCAAAGAATCAAAATCACTCCTCAAAAGCTACCAACCCACAGCACAAATATGAGGGAAAGAAAGAGAGAGCAAAGTGTTCTGGAAAGCACAAGTTCAGATACAAAAAGTACCACATGAGAAGACAATTTAGTCTTAAGAAAAACAGATACTAAAAGCAGAAAGGGGATAAGATACTATCTCAGAAAGAAATGCAGGAAAAAATAGTCTGGTTTTATGGACAGCTTGATGCCAGTGTTATAATAAAGTACATGCCATAAATACTGTATTTGATTTTGCATGAAGAAATACAGGAAACTGGTGTGTGAGAGGAAGGAGGCTTGGATGTTCACTGAAATTTAAATTTAAAAAATAGGATGAATAAACCTAGTTTATTAGGTGAAAGCCTGAAGTTGGGTGTTCCAATAAAAGGGCTTCTTATCAGCTCCTCAGTATCTTATATAAATACATGTAGGCAGTTTCAGAAACAAGGACACTATTGGGGCTATAAGTGAGGCTTTTGTTTTCATTCTTGTCTCGGAAACTATTAGGTAGACTCATGCCTAAAATTTCAAAGCTTTTTAAAAAAGAAGATTAGAGCAAAAGTTTATAACATTATAAATTCATACAGAGATGTAATCCATATAACTAACTTGTTATCTATATCAAATAGATACAATGACAGAGGGTCAGGTGGTAAATGGATCTATAAGGTTCTTACATTTACATTAAGTAATACGATATTAACTCTACAACTCTGAAAAGTTAGGAATATATACTGTAATATCTAAGCAATTGCTTTAAAATGCTAACAGATGAATTAAAATAAAAATTTAAAAATTCAGTTGACCCAAAAGAAGCCAGGAAAACAGTAACAGAGAAAAAGAACAGATGAGACAAATAGAAAACAAAAAATAAAATGTAGACCTAAATACAATCAAATCAATAATTACACTAAATGTAAAAGGGCTAAGCACTCCAAATAAAAGACAGAGATTGTCAGACTGGATAAAAAAGTAAGACCCAAATATATGCTACTGTGTTTCCCTGAAAATAAGGCACTGTCTTATATTTCTTTTTTCTCAAGAAGACACACTAGGGCTTATTTTCAGGGGATGTCTTCCTCTCCACACCAAAATGCATGGTGTGTCTATGCAGATACACTGCATAGCCATGCCTGTCACTAGGTCTTATTATCGGGGTAGGGCTTATATTTAACAAATGCATAGAAATCCTGCTAGGGATTATTTCTGGGGTAGGTCTTATTTTCAGGGAAACATGGTACTGTAAAAGACATACTTAAATATGAGGACACAGAAAAAAATATGAACAGAAAAATATATGCCATGCAAACAATAAGTATAAAAAGACTACATTAATATTAGATAAAGTAGGCTACAAGGCCAAAAGTATTACCAGTGATAAACAAAATGGGAGGCTCTGGAAATAGGCATCACTTTGCTGATTGTAAAAACTAAAGAGTCAAAAAAAAAAGTGAATAGGAGGGTAGAAAAGAAATGGCTGTAGTATGCACAGCCATTTCTCCAAAGTCCCTCTAATTCATTTTGAAAACAACTTCAGACAACGTGGTTCAATCACACTGAACTTCCTGAATTCTCAGTAGGAAAGACAAAAGGAAAATTTTCAAAGAAGAATAGGCTTTTCAACTAGAAGAGAAACTTGGGTACACTGAGCTGTATGGGCTTTAATTGAAATAAATGAGAATGACCAATCATTTGTTTAAAAAAATATTTACCAAGTTTTCACCATGTGCCAGGCACAGGCTAAGCATTAAGTGAACAATGTAGTAGCCCCTGCCCTCATGCTGATAAAACAAATCAATCAAAAAGTACTGTACTAGTTCTAAATAGTGACAATTATCAAGAAAAGGATCATGATGCTGAGATAGAGAATGATGAATAAGAAAGGAAACTTGAGCATAACATGATCAGAGAAGGGGCTTAAGAAGAGCCTGCAAAGAATCAGGAGTGTGGAGAGGTCAGGGGACAGAATGGACAGAGATACTCAGGGAGAAAAGAGCCCAGGAGTTTTTAAGGAACTGAAATATGCCCAGATTGGGTGGAGGTCAGGAGGAAGATATACCAAAAACAACTAAATCTTATGGGAGAGTTTTACCAAACCTCCAAGGGATATAAAATCCAATCCTACATAAAACTGGTCATAAAGTAGAAAAAAAAGTAAAATTTACCTAAATCATGTATAAAGCTAATATAACCTTGATACCAAAACCACATAAGGGTGAAAAATAAAACTTATGAAACAATCTCACTCTTGAATAGATAAAAAAAAGTCCCAAATCTAGCAAATAACAATAATATTTATTTAAGCCCTGGGAAGTGTTATGAAATAGCCCAGAGCATCTTTGAAAGCTGACAAAAACAATTCACTGTTGCTTTTCATAATAAAATATGTTTTCATAATGCTTTTCACTGGGAAATTTGCACCTGACTGAAATGCAAACCAGCCTGTGGTCCTGGAAACACCCAGCTTTCATGTTTTATATTGTAGGAGAGAACTGGCCCCATGCAAATTTGTAAATAGGTAAATTTTGTCTTTGGAATCTAGTTGGCTTCTTCCCTCACTGTCAGTCCACAAGTTCACCTTGAATGGTCCACTACCTTCCCATTTGGGGAAAGGCCTTGGGGTCAGGGTTGGCCATTTACTGGCTGTGTGAGCTGCCTGTAAAATATAATAGTGATAACATCTAATTCCTTCAGCTGTTCTGCAATGTCTACATGGTTTAATGTACAGTAGATGTATGCTGTAGCACATGGAAAGTAGCAGGAATTCAGTCTTTTGTGTGTGTGTGTGTGTGTATTCGTACAATGAAAGGTTTTGCTCTATATTCTAGGATTGTTGGTCTTTCATGAACACAGCCATCATGGGAAATAATGTCCCTGTTATAAAATCTCAGTGAATAATGCATAGAGTATACCAACCAACCAGATTCGAAAACATACTCTGAGGGAAGGGCTTACTTTGAATTTTATTGTTCCTAAATATAGTTCAAATTGCCTTTGGTCAGCCCTTTATCTATCCCATAATCAATCTCCTTTTACAAATCTTAGCTGCTCCAATCCAACAAAATGAAAGGATCTCATTAAACCTTAGACCATCTCTTAATGGCACAACAAATATTCATTAGATTGAATTTATCTATGTAAACATGTTACTTTTAAAAGACATCTCTTTGAGGTCTTTTTGTTTGTTTGTTTTGTTTTATTTGGGGGGGTCTACTTAAGTGCATGTCATTAAAGTTCATACCAAAGGTGTCTAACACTTGCCATCTTGGAAGTTTAAAATCTAGACTCAGACAGGTAGCATCTAAACACAGAACTAAATTTCTCCACTCAAAAAGGAGTTCTGTTTCACAACTAAATAAAGCATGGTGCTGCCTTGATGAATCCTCTGGGCCTGTAGTATAGGAGGAATTGGGTGTATATGACATAGCTATGATAGGTATCATGAATCTGTTACTAGGATGAGACATGCATAGGTCATTATGAAAGTTTTGCAATACACAAAAATTATGAAACGTAAAATTTGCACACATGGAAACAAATGAAGCCCCCCCAGCAAGTTGGAACTTGCATGGGTAAATCAGAAAGGACACTTTCAGCAGTGTTTCTTGGAAGTGAAATAATGGACCACAACACAATCTGTCTCTAAACTTTCGTAATGAACCACGTATATCGCCCCCACAGGAAGCTACAGATCGATGTTTTCCTATAGCTCTTTCCGCTACATTTCCTGAAAGGGCATCACCATAAAAAGGGAAGAATGTCTTTTATTAACACACCTAGAAACTGAACTTTAAATAGCAACTGCCCCAAAGTCAGCTTTAATATAAAGTCTAGTCATTGACACAATTCTTAGTTACTCCCCCTCCCACCCTAAATTTCTCGAGCTCCAGGAAGGAAGGACTATGATGGACTTTATTGCCCTTGCAGCTGTGAAAGACTCTGAGGGAAAAGGAACCAAAACTGAGCTGTCCCTGGAGGAGCTTTGGAGAAATGAACTGGGGCAGAAAAGCTGATCTGATGGCAAAAATCACCAAGTCTGGAAGGGAAGTGGCAATCTGGTATCTGAGCTCTGCATGAATCAACAGCCAAGAAATTGTACCTGGTGAGAGGCAGAGGGAGTGCTGAGAATTGGGGGGGGGGGGGCGCTCCTTAAAGATTTAGGCTCTCCCATGTCACCACAGATGACTGCTGAGGTCTTGTTTATAAGGAAGTTCCGTCTGGTTAGAAGAGAACAGCAAATAATTTGACATGGAAAACCAAAAACAGCCCCCCAAAGTAAAGAGATTTCACTAGACCCAAGAACTCTTAGTGGGTCAATAAGTATTCAACAGACTGACTAGATTAGGTATAGACACACTGCCTCAAAAGGGCACTTCTGTCATCCACTGACCCATCCAAATGGCCTTTTCACTGGCAAGATTTCACCTACATGGTGCCTAAGAAAATCAAGAGTTAACAGTGCATTCCAAATAATTTTTACCTCTTCCTGGCTGTACCCCATCCAGTCATGTTGTCCACTCATTAGACGAAGAGTTCAGCAATGACAGAAATAGTCCATCAGCCCTGCTACGTAGGTAGTCCTACGTCCCCATTGCCATCTTTGTTCCTCCCTGTCATAAACTATATCCTTTTCCCCTTCTTTAGAAGCAAAGCTAAAGCACCAGGTGCAAATGCTATGATGAAATCAAGCTCAAGTGGCAGTAATCAACCCAGTTTTATAGAAGCAACACCTGTGTGTAATATGGCCCGTCTATTTCTGAAACCCAAATGGCTGTATTTATGAATCACCTGCTGCAATCCTCCTTCAGACTCCACCTTGCTTCTCTATTGTTTTCAGGGTCTGAGTCCTTCCACCACCGTCTTCCTCAGGGGTGACCTCCAACCTCAGTCAAACTCAACCCTTGCCAATGAGTCAACATTCTGAGCCCCAACTTTACATAGACTCAGCCCAGTGTCCATCCAAGTCCTCCACTGAGAATGAGCAATTAGTAGTAATAACATCTTCCGATAGTCACTCAGGGGATTGTTCTTTTACTACACCAATTACTAATGAAAGCTTAGCTCTCAGGGTGGCCAGCCCGTTCTCACCTTTGCCTAATGGTAATCTGTACCATGCTGAGAATCAAGGAAGGAAAATGTCAAGAATGTGTTTCTTTCTCCTAAAAGGAAGACACATATTCCCCAGGTTGGAATGGGGAAATAACTCAAGGAGAATATTCCTACTCTCTTCCCTAACTCAAATTCATAAGGTTCTCTTCCTGGATTTCTGTAGCCTTAGCAAAACTCCAAACTAGAATATATAGCAAAATCCTCAAACTCATTTTCAATATTTTTAGAATTTTAAATTGTGTTAAATGAAGACATAATTGACTTGTCATGAACACTGATGATATGAGGTATTCATAAAATTTAGAAAACTGAAATTATTTTTTTAAGTTCTGAATGTCTTTTGGGGGGGTTAATAGACTTTTTTTTTTGAGACAGAGTCTCACTATGTCACACTCAATAGAGTGCTGTGGCATCACAGCTCACAGCAACCTTAAACTCTTGGGCTTAAGTGATTTTCTTGCCTCAGCCTCCCAAGTAGCTGGGACTACAGGCACCTTTCACAATGCCTGGCTATTTTTTGTTGCAATTGTCATTGTTGTTTACTGGCCCGAGCTAGGTTTGAACCTGCCACCCTCAGTATATGTGGCTGGCCATAACCCCTGTGCTATGGGTGCCGAGCCAATAGACTTTATTTTTTTATAGCACTTTTAGGTTCACAGAAAAATTGAGCAGAAGACATGGAGAGTTCCCTTATACCCCTGTCCCAAATAGGTATAGCCCCCCCCATTATATCAATATCCCCCACCAGAGTGACATGTTTGTTATAATTAATGAACCAATACTGATATGTCATTATAACTTAAAGACTATCATTTACGTTAGGTTCACTCTTGGTGTCATACATTCCGTGAGGTTTGACAAATGTCATGTGTCCATCAATATAGCATATAGAATAATTTCACTGTTTAAAATTCCCATGCTCCACCTGCTCATCCTTTCTCCCCCCAATCCCTGGCAGCCACTTATCTTTTTACCGTCCCCATACTTTTCCTTTTCTAGAATGTCATACAGTTGGAATCATACAGTATGTAGCCTTTTCATATTGGTGTTTACTTAGTAATATGCATTTAAGTTTCCTCCATGTCTTTTCACAGTTTGATAACTAATTTCTTCTTAGGGCTCAGTAATGTTCCATTGTCTGGATGTACCCGTATATTTATTCACCTACCTAAGGACATCTTTATTACTTCCATGTTCTTGCAATTCTGAATAAAGTTACTATAAACATCTGTGTGCAGGTTTTATCTACAAACACAAGTTTTCAGCTCCTTTGAGTAAATTCTAAGGAATGCAATTACTGGATCATATGTTCAATTTTCTGCCAAACCACCAAACTATCTATCAAAGTGGCTGCACCATTTTGTATTCCCACCATCAAAAAAGTGAGAGTTCCTGTTCCTCCCCATCTCTGCCACCATTTGGTGTTGTCAGTGTTCTGGATCTTGGTCATTTTAATATGTGTGTGCTGCTCTATCATTTGTTGTTTTAATTGGCAATTCCATAATGACATATGATCTGGCACATCTTTTGACATGCTTATATGCCACCTGTGTATCTTCTCTGGGGAGGTATCTGTGCCTATTTTAAAACTGTGGTATTTGTTTTCTTTTTATCATTTATTTATGAATCGGTTTATTAATCATTCAGATGATTAGGTTACTGTTTGCATTTGTTAGGTAAAGTCCAAGTTATAGTTGTGTCCCTCACCAGGAGGTGTGCCATAAATCCTTACATTGTGCCTGTTAGGTGAGAACCACCAATCTTTCTCCCTCCTCCCCTTTTTCCTCTCCCTCCTCCCTCCTCCCCGCATTTGAGTTTAATTGTATTTTTCTCTTGTGTGGCCATGTATTTGCTCATCTCCTGGTTTCCTATTAGTATTAAGTACATTGGATACTTGCTTTTCCCTTATTGTGATCATTTACTAAGGATAATGTTCTCCAAATCCATCCAGGTTAATACAAAAGATGTAAAGTCTCCATTTTTTTATGGCAATATTCCATGGCATACATATACCACAGTTTATTAATCTATTCATGGGTTGATGGGCACGTGGATTGATTCCACATCTTAGTGATTGTGAATTGAGCTGCAATAAACATTCTAGGGCAAATGTCCTTATGGTAAAATGATTTTTTTTTTCTTCTGGGTAGACACCTAGTAATGGCGCTATGGGATTGAATGGAAGGTCTATTTCTAGTTCTTTGAGGATCCTCTATGCTGTATTTGTTTTCTTATTGATGAGTTTTAAGTGTTCTTTGTGGGTTTGGGTAACAGTTCTTTAGATCAAAGGTATCTTTTGCAAATATTTTTCCTCAATCTGTGACTTGTCTTCCATTCTCTTGGCATTGTCCTTCATAGAGCAGAAGGTTTTCATTTTAATGAAGTCCAGCTTATCAATCTTTTTATTCCTTGGGTCATGCCTTTAACATTGTAGCCAAGAAATCATCACCTAACCCAAGATCATCTAGATTTTCTTCTGTATTATGTTCTAGGAGTTTTAGAGTTTTACATTTATCCCCTTTGAGTTAATTTTTGTTAAGGGTATAAGGTCCATATCGAAGTTCAGTTTTTTGCATGTGGATTCTAGTTGGAGTCCTGCACCATTTGTTGAAAAGACTATTTTTTTCCCATCACATTGCCTTTGTTCCTTTGTCAAAGGTCAGTTGAGTATTTTCGTGCGGGTCTATTTCTGGGCTCTCTAGTCTGTTCCATTGATCTGCTTGTCTCTTCTTTCACCAATATCACACTGTCTTGATTACTATAACTTTATAGGAAGTCTCAAAGTCGGGTAGTGTCAGACCTGTAACTTTGTTCTTGTTCTGTGTGTCACCCAAATGGCTTTAAAAATTTATTAAAACCTTTTTGGACAGAAGCCTCACCACTGTTAAAATTCATTAGCTTATTAAACATCCATTTACCTATTTTAATTTTTTAATGACTCAGAAACGTGTACTAATGACTCATAACTACACAAAATGACCCCGGATTGCATTATCTTTTGGCAATTCTTCTAGTTCTGTAACCTATTCTTTCTGTTCCTCACCCCTTCGGTTCCTCCCAGATTTTCTCCCTTATACCAAATACCATCTAATTAAGTAGGAACGAATTGAGGTTTCCAGGGGAACCTTATTTGACACTCCATTTTAAGATAAGTGCTCTAAGAGTTCCTGAGGGGGATTTTGTGTCGCTTCTACAGAGTGAATTACTTACCCTTATAGTCTCCAGGTTCAGAGGCATGATTCCAGCAGCCACAATACTCCAAATCCTTACTTCAGGATGTGAGACGCTTGTTCTGAGGCAACTCTAATAATAACAACAGTAAGGGAACAGGTGAATATTAACTGAAGCTCTCTTCTTCAAAAATTCAACTTCTGGGACATTTTCCTCTTCCTTTCAGTGAAGTGCCCCCACTTTACGTCTACAGAGATAAACACCGTGAACTGCCTCAGATCCTTTAAATCTACAGGACAGATGTCAGAATTAGGATCACCCAAACCTGCATCTATTGGTGACACATTCCTCCTCAAATTCCCCACTCAGACACCTGTGGGTTACTTTTCAACGTGTCTTTGCATCTATAGATATGGGGAAAACTGTATCTTGGAAAGAATTACACAGTTCAGAGATTAGAATTGATCTAATGAAAGTTGATAAGACTTGTTTGCCTGGGCCATTGATTTGTAGCCAAGCCCAGCTCAATGGGCCCAGTTTCTACTTTATCACTTTCCACCCTTCATCAGGAGCGGGCACTGGAGGGACAGCTGAACCCACAAAGCCAGTATTGTTGACTATGATTAAAAAGAGTATGGGATTCACTTTCTCTGACACAAGGGGGAAACTGAAGCTGACTCAACTAAGATGAGGGCAAGAAGAGTCCCGGCCAGTGTCACCTCACCTGGAGAGGAGATCCAGAGAAGACGCAGGTTTCCATTGTACAGTGTCTGGGGAATGCTACAAGAACAGAGCTATCATTGTTCCCTGGATAGCATTTAGCTACCAGAGATGAGAGCTTCCTTTCTACTCATTACCTAGGGTCCTGATTTGCTGGGAGAGGTAATCAGACCATACCATAACATCCTTTGAACTCCCTGGAGAGCTCGGATACAATAAAACATATGGGATCCTTATTAACCCTAATTCTTTTGGGTCCTCCTCCACCATCTTCATCACCTATGCCCAGTCACTCACCCTTGTTCAGTCAATCTTCACTGTTTGCTGCCACTGTTTGTTTCAAGTCCCTGGGAAGCTCCTTCCAGGAAGCAAAACCTGACATAGAAAGCTGTGTCAGTTTCCTGAGCTCCAAAGTACAACCTGGCCTGGAGAGCTGGGGGTCGGGTGTGAGGTTAGCATGAATTCAGCCCCTTTGCAAATACTAGAATAAAAATAGTACACACTGATTCTGCAAATCTAAAACTATTGAAAGAGGCCTGGGTCTTCGTCAGCATTATTGTGCCTACCTACACAAACTTTCCCCCAGAAACAAAAACACTATTTTTTCTCTACATTCTCTATATTCTTTTTCTCCTTCATTATCTCCAAATCAGGAGTTTCATTATTTTTCGCATCAAAAAGGAAACTTTGAAAAAAGATCTATAGATTCGAAAGACACTGACAAGAAACCAAACATGGGTGGAAACAATACTTTTTAAACACGTATTCCTTTCCAGGAAGAGCTGAACAGTGCAGGCATGTGGAGGAATATGGAATCATTTCAGAATATACCACGTTGGGTTTAACCCTTGATCAGAAGTAGCAGTTCAGTCTGATGATGGAGCATCTGGGCAAGACAGAAATGGATCCCATTGGACAGTACTGAAACCTGCCCCATTCTGAAAATGTTCCCCCTTTTACAAACTTAACGATCACACCACTGTCTGGATAAGATCTCTTTTTGTCCCACGATTTGTAGCCAAGCTTTCCTCTGTACTGCTTGGATTATCTCCTATATTGTCAATGAATCTAAAACACATGAACTTATATCCTAATTTTACTTTTCAAAATAAGGCTTCTAAAAGGGCATCAGTCAAAGACTCTTAACATCCTAGGAATAGGTGGATACTGTTTGAGAATATTACATAGGTTTATGCATGCACACGATATTACATACATATAAAACAAGAAGTACAAATATATTTATTCTGTTAAATTCATAAATAAGACAATAGCCATCAGCTATTGCTATTTCTATTTCTGTTTAATATTATCCAGAAGCACTATTCAAATCAATTAGATGAGAAGAAAAAAATGAGAAGTCTAATCCTTCGCCATACTATGACGTTTGCACGGAGGACTCATAGATTCACTAAAAAAATTATAAATACTAATAAATTTTCTGTATCTAGTTATTAAATTATTGGCATATCCCAAAATCAAAATTCTATGTATATGAACAACACTTGCTTAGAATTTATAATGAAAAGAACCCACGTACAATAGTAACAAAAGATAAAACACCTAGGAGCAACTCTGAAAAAAAACTATACAAGAAAATGGTAAAATGCTAGTGAGGAACCACCTACTCCCTGCAAAAAAATTGTAAGCAAATGAAAAACAGCCTGTGTTCTTAGACAGGAAGACTTGTCATACAGTTGGTAATAGTCCCTAAATTAATGTGTGTCATCCTCATAAAATACCAACAGATTTTTTTTGAACTGGATAAAATGATTCTAAATTTCATTTGAAAAGTAAACATGGAAGAACTGCCATGGAAAATTCATGGAAAAAAACTAGTGAAAGAAGGCCAGTCTACCAAAATTCAGATAACTAAAAAAGTGCGGTGCTTGGTCATAAACATGTCAATAGACTAGATTAGAAAAACAAGAAATGTACTCAAATTCATACAGAAATTTTATATGGGACAGTGGTGGAATTTTAAATCAGTACAGATGAGATGGATCACTTAGTAAATAGTGTTAAGACATCTTGGTCTTCATCTGAGGAAACAGTTGTTTCCATACTGTACAGCTAATAATAAAATACAAACAAAGTGGATCAAAGATTTAAATGTGGGCTCGGCGCCTGTGGCTCAAGCGGCTAAGGCACCAGCCGCATACACCTAAGGTGGCAGGTTCGAATCCAGCCCAGGCCCGCCAAACAACAATGATGGTTGCAACCAAAAAATAGAAAGGCATTGTGGTGGGCATCTGTGGTCCCAGCTACTTCAGAGGTGGAGGCAGGAGACTCACTTGAGCCCAGGAGTTGGAGGTTGCTGTGAGCTGTGATGCCACAGCACTCTACCCAGGGGGACAGCTTGAGGCTCTG
>NW_003852519.1:664102-671329 GCF_000181295.1 Otolemur garnettii
GAACCCGCCAACTTAGGTGTATGTGGCTGGTGCCTTAGCCACTTGAGCCACAGGTGCCGAGCCCAGACTTCCGGTTTCTGATAGTTATGTGATACCTGACAAATGCCATAAAATTCAGAAGCCTTACAGGAAAAGTCTAAGCAATTTGACAACATGAAAATAGTTTTAATTCTTAAAAAAAAAAAAAAAAAAGAACTGCCAAATAAAAAAACTGAGATATTTTAAATTCACATTATACAGTAATATCTTTACTATACAATCTCTGACAATTAAATTCATGAATTCATCCTAGAAAAAGTACCAATATCTCTGTGCTGAATATCACTATAGTCACCTTCAATATGATACCAGAATTTTGCTCTTCAGTAGGTTCTTGGTCTCGGTGATACGAAGAATGAATCCACAGACCACTGATCAGTGGTAAGACAGGATTTACTTACAGAAAAGAATACAGAAGTGCCAGAGCTCCTGGTAGAGAGAGAAAACTGGAGTCAGGAGAGAAAAGTGTTCTCTCACCCTCTCTGTCTGTCTGTCTGTAGGCTTTTTGTCTAGGGCTATATATAGTCAGTTGGGGCCCTCGATAGTTACATTTAGCTGGGCTAGGTAGTTACATGTAGGGGGTCTGGGACATCCTGTCTGGGACATGTCTGGGACAATGTATCTGGGGCATGTCTGGGTCCCAAATGAATGAGCACAACCCTTTCATTCCCAGGCCTGGGAAATGGGGACCCCCTGCCCACCCTCCAGCCTCTTGGTTCCACCTTGCTGCCACTGCACCAACACTGCTAAGGTGGAAGCAGCTGGTCCGTGCCCCCCAGCTCCACAAGCTGCCTGGGATGCCACTTGTCCTGTATCAAAAATACTCCCTTTGGCAAGCTTTGCACTGACTCCAGTCCTTAGTCCATCCTTCTGAACGATTTTGCTTTTTTTTTTTTATTAAATCATAGCTGTGCATATTAATGCAGTCATGGGGAACAGTGTGCTGGTTTTATATACAATTTGAAATATTTTCATCAACCTGGTTAACATAGCCTTCATGGCATTTTCTTAGTTATTGTGTTAAGACATTTATGTTGTACATTGAGAAAGATTCACATGTACCCTTGTAAGATGGACCATAGGTGTGGTCCCATCAATCACCCTCTCTCCACCCATTGGAACTCTTTTTCTGGAATGGCCATCAAAGGTGGCTTTGTATTACCCTTGATGTCCCAAATGTCATCAAGATGTCTTTCTTTCAACATTTCCTTTATTGCTGGGTAAAGAAAAATGTCACTGGGACCAGGTCATGTGATAAGGGAGGGTGTGCCAATACAGTTATTTGTTTACTGGCTAAAAACTCCCTCACAGACAGTGCTGTGTGAGCTGGCGCATCGTCATGATGCAAAAGCCATGAGTTGGTTAAAAATTCAGGTCATTTTCTTCTTTTTCACGTAGCCTTTTCAGTACAAAAGATAGTAAACTTCATTAACTGTCCAGGTGGTACAAATCAATAATGAATGATCAATCCCTCTGATATTGAAAAGGTTAGCAGCACCATTTTGACTCTTGATTTGGACTGATAGAACATTTTTGGTCATAGAGAATTGGCTGATGTTCATTACACACTTTGACACTTTATTTTTTTATTTTTATCTTTTTATTTATTTATTTATTTTGAGACGTTCTCACTATGTCGCCTTCGGTAGACTGCTGTGGTATCACAGCTCACAGCATCCTCCAACTCTTGGGCTTAAGAGATTCTCTTGCCTCAGCCTCCCAAGTAGCTGGGACTACACACAATGCCTGACTATTTTTTTTCTGTTGCAGTTGTTTAGCTGGCCCAGGACAGGTTCGAACCCACCACCCTCAGTGTATGTGGCTGGCACCATAACCCCTGTGCTAAGGGCACCAAGCCTGACACTTTATTTTAGAGTCTAGTGATACATCTATGTTTCATTCACCAGTGATCACATGGCCCAAAACCTCATCTTGCCTCTCCAAAAGGTCTTGGCAAATTTTGACTCTCCTTTGCTTTTGTTCATCAGTGAACTCCTTTGAGAGCATTTTTGTACACACCTTTCTCATGCCAAGATTTTCAGTTAAGATTTTCCTGGTTCTCTATTGATTTTTATTTAATTTGCTATGCGTCTCACAGTCAGCCAAGGATTTTGATGCGATTAGATGTACTTTTGCAACATTTTCATCATTTCTGCTCATTACTGGCCACTCTGACGTCTCTTCATCATGATACTTCCTCTCCCCTTAGAAAAACATTTAACCCATTTGTACACTGCCATTTTCTTCAGGGTATTCTCCCCATAAACTTGGACTAACTTGTTTAATTCACTTCACTAATTTCACTTCCACTCTTGCCAAGCTTAGCAAGAAATTTAACGTTTGTTGGCTCTAATTCATTCTCCAACATGCAGTGGCACACAGAAATACACAATAACAATAATAAATGCCACTGGGCAAGACACTGCCACATGTCAACAGGAACACAGCTGTGGGACACTGATACATCAAGGTTATGAAACCTTGCTGAGCTGTTTGTACAGGGCTGTCAACATAAGCACACAGTGGCAAGTTCACAAACTCAGTCATCAGACCTTGTACAAAGAGCTGAATCTGTTAGGAAAATAGGCAAATGATAGAAACAGTGATCATCAAAAAAAGAAATACAAAAAAAATACGGATTTTAATCATATGAAAAGATGTCCAAACTCTTAATAAAATAACAGAACAATTAAAACTACAGTAATATGCCATGTCTATCAATATATGCGGTGGATATTTAAAACAAAACTTGAAAAATCACTATATTTATAGAGAAACTGATAACTCTCAGGCTTTTTTAGTAGGAGAGAAAGCCACAGCAGCTCCATGGAGAGCAAGCTGTCAATGTCACCAAAATTACAGAGGCCCCTCCAGCAATCACAGCCTGTGTATAAAATTTAAAAATTCAAAATAATCTAAATGCCCATGAGTATATATTAAAATATTATACATCTATGAAAAAAATGAAGAAACTATATATAGCTAAAAGATACTCTCTAAGATATGTTATTAAATAAACAAAATCAAAGTGCAGAAAAATGTGGAACCCAAATTGTATTAAAATTCATTAAAAGGGAAAACGTATGATTATATATTCATAAACTATCTTTGATGCAAGAAACTGGTAATGGTGGTTGTCTCTGACTGAGAAGGGAAATTGAATAGCTGGTGCTCCACTTACCTCTAAATGCATAATGATCCACCCCAAAGCCTAGTGGCATAAAACCACATCCATTGGCTCATGCTCACAGATTCTGCAGGTCAGGAATTTGGGCAAGACACGGCAGGGTGGCTTATCTCTGCTCACTGATGTCTGAGCCCCAGCTGGGAACAACTGCTTGACAGTACGTGACTCAAATGGCTTGATCTGGGAAAAATATGAAAGTTTCTTCATCCGCATGTCTGGTACTTAGACTGTGGTGACTCAGCTGGCATTGTTAGCCAGTGTGCCTGCATGTAACCTCAAACAGCTGGGGCTTCCTCACAGCATGGCAGCCTCCGAGTTGTCAGACCTCTTATGTGGAAACTCGAGGCTCTCAGAGCAAGTGTTCCAACAAGAAAGGCAGACGCTGTGTGGCTTTTATGACTAGCCTCAGAAGTCACAGAGCCTCACTTCTGCCCTGCTCTCTTGATTGAAGCAGCCACCAACCTGTCTAGACTCAGGGAGCAGGAAAATAGAAATGGAAGTACATCAGCATGGTAGCAGTGGTTATCCCCAGGGAATGGAATTTGGGGAGGTTTCCATGTTCCTCGTTCGCCTACCTTTATTTCCTGATTTCTTTCTTTCCTTTTTTTTGAGACAGAGTCTCACTTTGTCACCCTTGGTAGAGTGCCATGGCATCACAGCTCACAGCAATCTCAAACTTGGGGGCTCAAGTGATTCTCTTGCCTCAGCCTCCTGAGTAGCTGAGACTACAGGCACTCACCACAACACCCGGCTACTTTTTAGAGACGGGGTCTTGCTCTTGCTCAGGCTGGTCTCCAACCTGTGAGCTGAGGCAATCCACCCTTCTCGGACTCCCAGAGTGCGAGGATTATAGGCATGAGCCACCGCGCCTAGCCTTTGCTAATCTTTCCTAAGCAGGTACTACCTATGCTCTATGTGTTCTGGGAAAAAAGTCATAGATCACTCTTGAGATTTCCTTTTGCCCACTACAGCAAAATCCTATTTCTCATGCATTTCCCTTGTGAGTTTGATACAGTGACAGCCTTCAGAAGCTCATCCATATATTTTCCAAAGTTCTCTCTACACTGTAAGGCCTGGCATAAGACGCATTACAGCGACATAAGTGGAAGCATGCCTTACTCATTTGCAGAATTGGGTCTGCGGGTGCAGAGAAGCATCACTGCCATTGACGTCACCCAGCTTCTCCAGCTGTGTGGCAGCTCCATGGAACCTACATCTTGAGTCCTTGTCACATGCTCCCAAGACAAGCCTAGAACAGCCAGCAGCTGACCTGCCTTAGTCATCTCTGTCCTTGAGCCCGGCTGTCACACCTTTACTCAAGAATTTCTCCCTCTGTCTCTTTTTCCCTCTTCCTACCTTGGTTCTTCACTCTCTCCAGAATTCGACCTCCCCAGATTTGTCTTTAACTGCCTTCCGCTCCAGCATTCTCTGCCCTCACCTGTCATATCCCCTCTACGCCACACCCACCTTCATAAGGATGATGCTACAAAAAACGCCGCGGAAGGGTGGGGAGCGGCTGAGGGGGGTGGGAACCAGGCTGAATTACCACGGGGCTCTGTTGCCTTTTCTCAGCTCCTGGTTTGGGATTGTTGGTTCTTCCCTATCCTTAGTCACAGCATGACCTCATACTTTCTAATTTCCTTCTCTCAGATTGTGGTAAAATATACGCAATGCAAAGCTGACCGTTTAAACCATTTTGAAGTGCACATTCAGTGGCACTAAGTACGTTCAAGTTCACGTTGGTAGGTGATCGTCACCGCCATCCATCTCCAGGACCTTACCTCTTCCCAGACTGAAACTCTGGACCTGTTCAGCCCTGACTTCCCATCTCTCCTTCCCACCTTCAGCCTGTGGCAACCACCATTCTACTTTCTGTGTCTAGGAATCTGCCCTGCTAGGTGTGAATACTTCATCTAAGTGGAGGACACTTTACCTGTCCCCCTGTGACTGGCTTCTATCACTTAGCATGACATCCTTCAAGTCCATCCACCCTGCAGCATGTGTCAGAATCTCCTTCCTTTTTTAAGGATCATATTCTGCTGAATGGACAGATGACATTTTGTTAATTCTCCCTTCCATTGGGGGACACTTGCGTGCTCAGGTACCATTTTCTTCCCAAGGTGAGGTGGGCCTTTTCCATCCTCTCAGCTCAGAGGAGGGATGCCCCCCCACCTCGATCCTTCCTCCTGACCCACAGCGGCCCTTCTCCGTTGCTGGGGCTCCTTGGGAGTGAGGCCTGTGCCCTCCCACTCACATCTTTGCCCACTCTCTCTGATGATGACTTCTGTTTTCATGGCCTTAAGAACCCTCCAGAGCCCTCCAAACAGGACTTCTCAGAGCCTACAAGCCTTACACCTAGCTGCATACATCATAGTACCCCTCATGAATCTCTTCGCACACGTTCAAACTCAGATGTGTTCTCACCCATCCACCCAGGATAAAAGTGATCAGAACTCTTCTGATCCAGGGAACCAGGCAGGGGACTAGAGGTTTAGTCTCTGGTTGCTCCAGCTTTGGACACCAGGTGTAGAGAAGAGTGAGAGGGAGATTTAGAGCTGCAGAAACAGTGACTCATAGAAAGTCTGTATGCTTTACTGTGGGAAGCATGCCCAGCCCCACTTTCTAGCCCTGGCAAGAACTCCCAGGCAGTCTGTTCCGTGGAGAAGCCAAGTAGCCCCACAGACGCCCTTCAGACACAGCGTGTGACTCCTTTACCGCTTTTTTCCTCCTGAGAAGTCTTTGGCCATCAGGGACAAGGCCCAGACATGCACACGGAGCTTCAGCCACGCACAGGGTCTCACCCTTAACTGCAAAGGAACAGCCAAGGAGCAACATACACTTTAAAGAAATAGCAATATCAACATATTATTTTAAAATATGAGAAAATAAATACCAAGAGTATGGCTAAAAGAATTGAAGGCGTTTGCCTCTGGGGAAAAAACTGTAGGAAAAGAAAGGACTAATACATTTAAATATGCAATTTTTACTACTGTTTGATTTTTAAATATATATATATTTAAAATAAATATATGTATATTTATAGATGAATAAATATATGTATATTTATAGATGTATAAATATATATAGTGGCTCATGCCTGTAATCCCAGCACTCTGGGAGGCCCAGGCAGGTGGATTGCTTGAGCTCACAGGTTCCAGACCAGCCTGAGCCGGTCTAAAAACAGATGGGCATTCTGGCAGGTGCCTGTAGTCCCAGCTACTCTGGAGTTTGAGGCAAAAGAATGCTTAAGCCCAAGAGTTTGAGGTTGCTATGAGCTATGACACTATGGCACTCTATCTAGGACAGCAAAGTGAGACTCTCTTTCAAAAAAAGAAATAAAATTGTGTGGTGCCTGTGGTTCAAAGGAGTAGAGTGCCAGCTCCATATGCCGGAGGTGGCAGGTTCAAACCCAGCCCCAGCCAAAAACTGCAAAACAAAAAAAAAGAAAAAGAAAGAAAATTTTATATATATATATACAAACATATATAGGTAAAAATAATTTTTAAAAAGAAAACATGAATAACACCGTCTACCTATCTGCTCAAGAATGGATAAATCTGAAAATCGTGTCTGATTCCTCTCCTTTTCTCATCCAACCTATCACCGAGACCCACCCACTTAACATTTTGACTCTCTCTTGATCATCCATTTCTTTCCATCTTTGCCATCATCCTCCTCAAATATGCCACCAGCACCTCTTCCTGGTTACAGACTTCCACTGGTTTCCCTCCTTCCTTCCAACCTGGCCCCCTCCAATTTATTCTCCTTGAGGAAATAAAAGCCCTCTTCATATAAGGTAAATAGGGTCTTGTAAAACCCTACGGTGTCTTCCCGTTGGTCTCACAATGAAATAAAAACTCCAAATGGCACTCTGTGGCCCTGCTGGATATGACCCTGCCTGCCTCTCCAGCCGCATCTTCATCTCTTCCACTTTCTTCTTTCCTCATTCAGCTCTAGCTTTATTGTTTTTCTTTCCTCCAATTCCTTTTTTTTTTTTTTTT
>NW_003852519.1:671870-697220 GCF_000181295.1 Otolemur garnettii
AAAAAAAAAAAAAAAAAAAAAGTATTTTTAAAGATCTTTGCTACATGCACATATTCCCCATGCATGGAAAGGTGTTTGTTCTGCTGTGCATCAAGCTAGTTCCTTTCTGTACTTCAGGTCTTAGCACAAGCATCACCTCCCCAAAACCATCTCCAACCAACCTATCAAAAGTAAGTCACAGCCAGGCGCCGTGACTCACACCTGCAATCCCAGCACTCTGGGAGGCTAAGGTGGGAGGGTCACTTGGGTGGGGGAAGTCAGGAGTTTGAGATCAGCCTGAACGACAGCAAGATCCTGTCTCCACAAAAAATAGAAAAATTATCTTTCCATGGTGGCACCTGTAGTCCCAGTCACCCAGAAGGCTGAGGCAGGAAGATCACTTGAGCCCAGGACTTTGAGGTTGCTGTGAGCTATGATGATGCCACGGTACTCTAGCCTGGGTGATTCTGTCTCAAAAAAATGACAAAACAAAAATAAACTAAGCCACTCCTCTAATCCTCTACTTCACCTTCTTACTTATTGCTTCCTCAATAACATTTTTTATTGTTTTTAATGTTTTATCTACTCATTTGCTTTATTCTTCTGCTCCCCCAGTAGAAAATTAGCTCCATGAAGGCAAGGACCATGCCCTACCTCTAGTGCCTGGCACAGTACCTGTTTGAATAAATTACATCCTACAAGGAATGCAAATATCATTTGCATCTCTCTGGGCAGTTTTCCAGGTTGTACTATTCTTCAGAGGAAGCACAACAAACTTGGTTAAGGATTAAGACGTGTGACAACAGTTGCTCCCTAATGTGTGACACGGCATCAGCCACACTCCAAACTGCTAAGACATCTCCCTGATGGGGCTGGTGCAACAGTTTATCTATTTATATTCAAGGGAATGGAGAACAGAAAAAACACACACATAAACTGATTCAGAGGGGAGAAAGCACGGGGTAAAAACATCAACTGATAAATCCTCCTTAGAAAATAGAGACAAATCCCTTCTTGATGGGCTTCGGAGAGTGGGAGTCTAATGCCAGTCTCCATTTGAATCATGTCAGTATGGATGCGGTGACAGTTCAGCACTTCATTGTACTAAAATTGTAACAATGCAAGAAAGCAGGAAATGAGACGAGGGAAAGACGGAGGCAGTTGAAATACCCTCACCTAGGTTTTTGTTTGTTTGTTTTGTTTGTTTTGTAGTTTTTGGCTGGGGCTGGGTTTGAACCCGCCACCTCTTGCATATGAGGCCGGTGCCCTACTCTTTTGAGCCACAGGCACCACCTCCTCACCTAGGTTTTTCAGACACGTTAGTCATAGTTCCACCCTAATCTTCATCAAAGAGATCTGCAGGAAGTTAGGATAATTCTGGTGACAAGGCATTTATTTTTACTTTCTTTGTCCTGGAATGAAATATCTACTTTGTTACCTTAACATTCAATTCCTGTCATCCTTATAACCCATCCTGTCCACAATCATGATGACTTACCCCACTCACTGTCGGACACATGTTTGAACAGAAAAATGTGCAAGGAAATATTGTCGAGATCTGAAATTACACAGTCCTCTCCTCCCTCTCACTTTCTTTCCTTCCTCCCTTCCCTTACTTTTTTCCCTTCCTTTTCCCTCTCTCTCTCTCTCTCTCTCTCTCATGTCCATCTGTCACCCCACATAGAGTGGCATTATCACACCTCCTAGAAACCTCAACTCCTGGGCTCAACTGATCCTCCTCCCTCAGCCTCCCAAGTAGCTGGGACTACACGTGCCACCATGTCCAGTTAGGTTTTCTATTTTTAGTAGAGATGAGGTCTTGACCTTGCTTAGGCTGGTCTTGAACTTCTCAGCTCAAAAAAATCCTCTTGCCTCACCCTCTCACAATGCTAGGATTGCAGGGATGAACCACGACAGCTGTCTCCCACTTTCAGTGGAGCAAAAGCCCAAGTCCTGCCTTAAGAAGGAGGGACCGATCGATTCCTCAAAACCCCTTCCACACCGTAAGAGTCAGTAAGTGGATGACCCAGCATTGCAGAAGGAAGTTAGCTTAGGAGATTTGGTGGTGGTAAGGTGTGAAACTCTCATAAACCTCTTCATACCAACTAAGCAGTTAAACCTATACATTCTCATCCTATAGAAAGGAAAGCCCAGAGAAAGATAGAGAAAATATCGAATTTTTGTATCAACAAAAACCAGGAGGATGAAATGCTGCTCATTGCTCCTTAAGCAGACATTCAGTTAGCACTCACTATATAACGGCCACAGTGTTTGAAACCGGGGACAGATACGTACAGTAAGTCCCTGGGCTCAAAGTGTAGTGAAGACGGCTTTCAAAATAAACAATTTTAGCACAATCTGAAGGATGCCGTTGCAGGGGTCAGGGCTGCAAAGTTCTATAGAAACCCAGAGGGATGAGAGGCTCTACTGAGGGGGCTAAGAAAGACAGTATCAAGGAAATAATTTTGGAACTGGGCTTTGAACTAGGGGTAGGAGTTTTCTAGTAAAGAAGGGAAAAGACATTCCGAGAAGGACTGGCATACAGAAAGGTTTAGAGGCATATGTGGAGTGAGTAGAGGAAGGTACACAGGCAAGAGAGACTAGAGTCAGGGGAGACAGGGAACTAACAGTGAAAGTGTTTTGTACACCATGTAACTGCTTAGGGTTTTTCCCTATAAATAATGGGCATGATTGAATGCCTTCTGCCACATGTGCTTCATGATCCGATTGCTTTTGTTAGAAAAAATTTCCCAGTAGAACTGAAGAAATTTTTAAAAAGACCAAAAATCAATAAAACCCGTTAGGAGGCTATTTTAATAGTTCACTCAAGAAGTGAAAATGTGTAGGCAGCGTCTGTGGCTCAGTGAGTAGGGCACCAGCCCCATATACGAAGGGTGGCGGGTTCAAACCCAGCCCCTGCCAAACTGCAACAAAAAAATAGCCAGGTGTTGTGGCAGGTGCCTGTAGTCCCAGCTCCTCGGGGCTGAGGCCAGAGAATCACCTAAGCCCAGGAGTTGGGGGTTGCTGTGAGCTGTGACATTACGGCACTCTACCAAGGGCGACAGAGTAAAACTCTGTCTCAAAAAAAAGAAAAAAAAAGTAAAATTTCTCAACTTAATATAGAAAAAAAAATTACATGGTGAGATTGCTAAGATCTATGGCAAGAAAGAATCTTCTATCTGTGAAATTGTGAGAAAGGAAAAAGAAATGTGTGTGAGTTCTGCCGTCACACCTCAGGTGCAAAAGTTGCTGCCACAGTGTGTGATAAGTGCTTAGTTAAGATGCAAAAGCACTAAATTCATGGGTGGAAGATAGGAACAGAAAGTGCGTGCTGACTGAGGGCCATGTGTTGCACCAGAAAGCACTGGACCTACTATACGAAGACTTCGGTACAGGTGTCCCTGAAACAAGGGACACCAGGCCATTTGCTGCAGGTAGACGGGGTGTTTACACAGAAGGTCACTAGTAGCCTGGCACGTAAACGTTGTGCTGCAATGCCTACATCGTTCACCTCACTTCATCTCATCACATAGACATTACATCGTCTCATAGCATCACAAGAAGGGTGAGGACTGTATGATAAGATGTTGTGAGAGAGGAAGGCCATTCACATGACTTTCATCGCAGTATATTGTTATGTTGTTCTATTTTATTATCGTTGTTGCTAATGTGCATAATTTATAAATCAAACTTCATCATACAGGAAAAAGCATCGTAGATACAGGGTTTGGTACTATTCTTGGGTTCAGGCCTCCACTTAGAGTCCTGGGACATATTCCCTGTGAATAACAGGGGACTACTACAGTACCCTGTGAATAAAGGGGGACTACCACAGTACACACAAAAGGCCCCAGAGGCTGCTCATCAGGACGATGGGAGAAAGACCTCAAAGTCACTTCAGAGATCCTCAAGGCTGCCCTCCCATCATAGGCCCAGAGCTCTGAGAGGGCAGAATGTTTTTTATTTCATTTTTCAGACAGAGTTTCACTTTGTGGCCCTTGGTAGAATGCCATGGCATCACACCTCACAGCAACCTCCAACTCTTGGGCTTAAGTGATTCCCTTGCCTCAGCCTCCCACGTAGCTGGGACTACAGGCGCCCGCCACCACACCCGGCTATTTTTTGGTTGTAATTGACATTGTTGTTTAGTAGGCCTGGGCTGGGTTCAAACTCACCAGCTCCAGTGTATATGGCCAGCACCCTAACCACTGAGCTACGGATGCCGAGCCAAGGGCAGAATGCTTTTAGGGAACAGACCTAGCAACCCTTAATAGGCTCTTTGCCTGGAGCCAGCTCAGGACTCTTCTCCAGGCATTCCAGCACAGTGCTCCCCAGACAACCCAGCTGTGGTTTAAGCAACCCCAGGGCCACTTGACTTGCTGGACTTGCTGCTCCAGAAGGTGCAAATGGCCAATCTGGGAGTGTCCATCTGGTATTGAGTCTGCAGGTGTACGGGATACAAAAGCCATGGGGCATGTTTCCTCCACCTGGATCTCTAAGAACATTGCAGACCACCAGGGGGCCAGACAGAGATGTGTCTTAGGAGCAGGGCCATCACAGGCAGCCCCTGAGAGGGTAATGCCTAGTAGAGCCCTGGAAGCAGGACCACTACCAAGACTCAAAAGCTATAGCTACCAGCATGCAACACCAATTCAAGACAGCGGAGGCATGGGCTCGGCCCCGCAAAAAGCCTTGGGGTCAGGGCTGCCCAAGTTCTTCGTGGTGCAGTCCTGCACCAGTTCAGGATATAAGACAAGAAGTCAAAGGAAATTATTTTCCAGCTTTAAAAAGGAATTTCGTTTTCCCTGTTGGGTTTTGGACTCACTTGGGACTGGTTACCCATCTTTCCTCACCTCTTTCTCCCTTTTAGAATGTGAGTGTCTATCCCAGGGGTCCTTAAACTTTTTAAACAGGGAGCCGGTTCACCATCCCTCAGACCATTGGAGGGCCAGACTGCAGGCCCCAGAACGAGTCAGCTGCAGGCCAGATAAATGTCCTAGGTGGGCTGCATGTGGCCCACGGGCCATAGTTTGAGGACGCCTGGTCTATCCTATGTCTGTCTCACCATTGTATTTTGGAAGTAGGTAACTTATACAGTTTCACAGGCTCATATCTGGGGAAATTTGCCTCAGGATAAAACGTGCCTTGAGTCTCACTCATACATAATTAAGATGAGAATCTGGACTTTGGACTTTGACTTGACGCTAGAACAAGTTAAGATTGTGGGGCTCTTAAGATGAAATGAATGTACAGTTAACCCTTGAATAATATGGGGGGTTAAGAGTGCCTACCCCCTGCATAGTTGAAAATCCACCTATAACTTTTGACTCCCCTGTTTAGAGGTATGAATTCACCTCTGAGCTGTTCTGTGAAGCTGATTTGGTTCACCCAGAAGAACAACCAGTTATTTGAGTCAAAGGGAGAGCAAGAAACTAGGGTAATAGAAAATGAGGCAGTGGGGTTCTAATATAGCCAAAAAAGAAGTACAGTTTATTTAAGGTAAAGAAAAAGAGTATATTTCATTTAAAGGAAAGCAGAGATAAGCATAGACTTTCCAGACAGTGAGCGGAGACACCACACAAAGACAATACACCAATACAAGTACTTTCATCCCAATTCCTCCTGTGTTTACAGGAAGAATTCCTTCTGGTTCCCCTTAGGCCTTCAGGCATGCTGTCCTGTGGCCATGCTGTCCTCACACAATCCAATTTTCTTTACTCTGTATCAATAATTATAAACTGTTATTTTACTAGTGATGGTGTGGCAACATCTCACAGTGTTTGTGGCAACCATGGTTGTGTACTGTTCTGGGCTGGGAATCCTTATTTTTGTTTTATGGGGGGATAATTTATGGGCTAAAGATCGTGGATCACAAGCTAGCAGTTATCTTTTACAGGGACCGCACATACTTGGTTAACTAGGTCACATGCACCTAAAATTCCTCGCATTGCTTCAGGGTCTCTTCCCACTTTCTTGTCCAGAAGACCGTAATTCTCTCCCACCTCCCTGTAGCCCCTTTAATTCCTTTCATCCCCAATCATCCCCCCCAAATTAACTACCAGTAGCCTACCATTAACCAGAAGCCTTACCGATAACAAAGAATTAACACATTTTGTATGGGATATGTCTTTATATAGCATATTGTGTTACAATAATGGTAGAGAAAAGAAAATGTAAAGAAAACCATAAGGAAGAGAAATACATTTACTATTAATCAAGTGGAAGTGGATTATCATAAAGGTCTTAAGCTTTGTCTTCATGCTGAGGAGGAGGAGGAAAAATTGTTCTTGCTGCCTCCCAGGTAACAGAGGTTGAAGAAAACCACCTAAGGGGACCAGCACCGTTCAAATCAGTATCAACAGAAGGCCAACTCTATTTTGGATGTGAGAAGTATATAAATCGGGGGGACCAGGAGTAGAATGCTGAACATACCCCCCAAAGTGAACATGTAGAAAACTTAATTGCCTTTGTATTACGAAGGAGGCCTTTAAGTGGTGATTACACCGTGAGGGGTCCACTCTCCTGAATGCCTTAATGATGTTATCAAGGAACTGGTTAGCTGTCGTGCAAGTAGGTTTCTGACTTTAAAAAAGGATGCGTTTGCCCAATTTCTTCTCTCTACCTCATGCACTTACTTCCACTTTCTGCCCCGGGGTGACCCTCCCCAGATGCTGGCACCATGCTCTTGAACTTCCCAGCCTCTGGAACTGTGAGAAATAAATGCCTTTAGGAGTTACCCATGCTGTGGTTTCTGTTATAGCAACAGAAAACAGAAATAGTGTCATTTGGGGTATGATGTGCCCTATAAGCTTTGCAGAAAAATCACTCGGCCCACCACATTAGTGACTCATAGGTGTTGATAGTGACAATTCATAACTCTACTGGGGATACAGCCAATATCTGCTTATCCACAAATAGATTATTTCTTTGCCAAGTATTTGCACAGCAATCTGTTCCAGCCTGGGCTACCACAGTTGGTGCCAGCTTGGGTGGGCTGGGGCTGTATTATGGAATGCAGAATGAGGAAGTAGAATATAGAGTGAAGGTTAGGGGTGTACTTTCACCCCAGCAGGGGCCTGATTATATCCTAGGGTGAAGTGTTATTCACTGTCACCAAATATTTATTGAGCATCTACTATTCATGGATAGTGTGTAAAACCAATAAGGATTCAAGAGCTATAGAGCAGAATTCCAACTTCAGAAACCTTACACGTGAGTTTAGAACACAAACCATAAACATAAAAGCAGGATATGCATTAATATTCGCCAGTGCTGATAAATGGCTAAGTGTGCTGTATGTACAGTAGAGGGCTGAGAGAAATTAGCCACTATGCAGACATAATACACTGAGTGAATTCTCCAGGGATAAAGGGGAAAGCAACAGGAGCAAAAAATATTAATCATCTATTAATAGCACCGCCAACAGCTACCATTTGGAGACATTTAATAAATGCCAAGTGCTTTACCTGTGATGTCTCATCTAATTTCTGTGACCACCACATGACTGATAAAGTGAATTTTTATTTATTTTTTATTTATTCACTAATTTATTATTTATTATTTATTCACTAATTATTTATTTATTAATTTTTATTTATTCACTGATGAAGTGAATTTTTTTCCTTATTATTTTGTTTGTTTGTTTGTTTTGTCGAGACAGAGTTCTACCCTATGCCCTCAGCTGAGTGCAGTGGCGTTGTAGCTCACTGCAACCTCAGATTCACGCTGTGGGCATCCTGCTGCCTCAGCCTCTGAAGCTGCTGGGATTACAGGAGATCACCGTGACGCCCAGCTGGGTTTTTTTTCAATTTTTTTCATGAGTAATGATCTCACTCTCACTCAAACAAGCATCAAATTCCTGAGCTCAAGATATCCTCCTGCCTCAGCCTCCCACAGTGCTGGGATTACAGGCGTGAGCCACTGCGCCCAGCAATAAATTTTTATTCCTGTATTTACCTAAGGACTGTTTCCGATACATATAACTAATTACCCCAAGGTCACACAATCTATAAGCAACTGAGCAGAACCCACATAGGTGTTTTCTTGACTCACAGTTTACGTTCCTTCTGCTCCAACACTCTTTCCGATGTTTCTTTCCTCACTAGAAATGGGTCGCGTGTAACCTCCATGGCCTCTGCCTTCAAGGACCCAGCTATCTACACAGGATGTCAGAGGCCCAGAAAATGCCAAACCAAAGAGTGACTAAAAGTCCAAATAAAAGGTAGAGATAATTTGTGCTGCAGGTGGGCGGAGGGGAGTTCTGGGTGGCAGAGGGGTAGCTCCACGGGAAGAGGATGGCATGGACCTTCATGCCGCGACTGAGTCACTCCAGCAGAGAGGGGAGGGGAGAGAGAGAAAAGCAGGGAGGTGAGGCACAGCCATTTACCTGTCTGCCTCCTCATTCACTCTCCCCTTCTCTGCTCACTCCTGGTGTCAGCCTAGCCCCCTTCCCAAACCCTGCCATTCCCCCCCCCCCCAGTGTAGCCCACCTCACTTCCCTTCTCGGCCGCTGTGTTTCTCCTCTCTTCTTTCTCCCCCCCCCTCCAGCATTACCACCTTCTCTCCTACATACACACAGGCACATACACATATGAGGGGGTGTGTGTGTATATTTTGTAAAAATTTTTTATTATTTGAGATTCATTGAGGGTACAAAGAATTAGGTTATACTGACTGCATTTTCTAGGTAAAGTCCCTCTTATAATTGTGTCCTGCCCCCAAGAGGTGTGCCGTACACCATGACTTCCCTCCCCCGGCCCCTCCCTCCTCCTCTCTCCCCACTTGCTCATTCCCCTACCCTCCACCATGTATCTACTGCCTTCATATTAGAATAGAGTACAATGGAGTCTTGCTTCTTCATTCTTGTGATGCTTTAAGGAGAATGTGTTCCATCTCCATCCACGTTAATACAAAAGATGTAAAGTCTCCATCTTTTATAACGGCCGAATAGTATTCCATGGTATACATATGCTACAGCTTGTTGATCCATTCCTGGGTTGGTGGGCACGTAGGTGATTTCCACGCTGATGCGCCTCTGCCTGTTGACCCTGCTATTCTCATGTTTCCAACAGGTTTTTCTTCTCCCAATCCCTCAGATGCTGCTGCTGCTCAGGAGGTCAGATCTGCCACTGATGGTAAGACCAGCACCACTCTGCCCACCTTTGCCAAGACGAGAAGGTGAAACAGCAGCAGCAGTCGCGGCAGTAGCGGCAGTAACACGGGAGAAGACTTTGAGTCCACCTCTTCCTCCTCTTCCACTCCTCTTTTACAACCTGGACATTCGGCGACCCCTTCAACTTGTCCTTCTGCCTGGGGGTTTCAGTGGCTTCTTCCAGCCACCCGATACAGAAGAAGCTGCATTTTGAAGACACCCTAGAGTTTGTAGGGTTTGATGGGAGATGGCCGAGGAATCCTCCTCCTCCTCCTCCACGTCACCAACTGCTGCAACATCTCAGCAGCAGCATCTTGAAAATCAGACCACACCAATCTCCTCCGTGGCTTCAGTGCATCACGCAGACAGCCTCGCCAAATCATCTACCACCGTCTCCAGCTTTGCTAACACCAAGCCTGGCTCTGCTAAGAAGTTAGTGATCAAGAACTTTAAAGATAAGCCTAAATTACCAGAAAACTATGCAGAAGAAACCTGGCAAAAACTGAAAGAAGCAGTAGAAGCTATCCAGAATAGTACTTCAATTAAGTACAATTTAGAAGAACTCTACCAGGCTGTAGAAAACCTCTGTTCTTACCAGATTTCTGCAAACTTGTACGAACAACTGAGCCAGATGTGTGAGGATCACATCAAAGCCCAGATTCACCAGTTCAGAGAGGATTCACTGGATGGTGTTCTTTTTCTAAGGAAGATCGATAGATGCTGGCAAAACCATTACAGACACATGATCGTGATCAGGAGCATTTTTTTGTTTCTGGATAGAACCTACATTCTTCAGAATTCAATGCTACCCTCCATTTGGGACATGGGCCTGGAGTTATTTAGGGCTCATATCATAAATGATCAGGAAGTTCAGAATAAGACAATTGATGGCATTCTTCTCTTGATTGAGAGGGAAAGGAATGGTGAAGCCATTGATAGAAAGTTACTCCAAAGCCTTTTAAGCATGCTCTCTGATCTGCAAATTTATCAAGATTCTTTTGAACAACGATTTTTGGAAGAAACTAACCGGCTGTATGCAGATGAAGGCCAAAAATTAATGCAAGAAAGACAGGTTCCCGAATATCTTCATCATGTTAACAAACGCCTAGAAGAAGAAGCAGACAGACTTAATACTTACTTAGCTCAGACCACCCGGAAGTCATTAATTGCTACTGTAGAAAAACAACTTCTAGGTGAACACTTAACAGCAATTCTTCAGAAAGGTTTAAATAAGCTCCTGGATGAAAACCGAATTCAAGATTTGTCTCTTCTGTATCAGCTCTTCAGTAGAGTTCAGGGGGGAGTTCAGGTTCTCTTGCAACAGTGGGTTGACTATATCAAGACATTTGGTGCCACTATTGTAATTAATCCTGAAAAAGATAAAACTATGGTTCAAGAACTGCTGGATTTCAAAGACAAAGTTGACCACATAATTGATATCTGCTTTCTGAAGAATGAAAAATTTATCAACGCCATGAAGGAAGCATTTGAAACGTTCATTAACAGAAGGCCAAATAAACCTGCGGAACTTATAGCTAAGTATGTAGATTCAAAGCTTCGTGCGGACAACAAAGGCACTACGGATGAAGAACTTGAGAAAATGTTGGATAAAATTATGATCATATTTAGATTCATCCATGGCAAGGATGTTTTTGAGGCCTTCTATAAGAAAGCTTTAGCCAAATGCTTATTAGTTGGGAAGAGTGCCTCTGTAGATGCCGAAAAGTCAATGCTGTCCAAACTCAAACATGAATGCGGAGCTGCTTTCACCAGCAAACTTGAAGGAATGTTTAAAGACATGGAACTTTCTAAAGACATCATGATTCAGTTCAAACAGTATATGCAGAGTCAGGATGTACCTGGGAATATCGAATTAACTGTGAATATCCTGACAATGGGTTATTGGCCAACGTATGTGCCTATGGAAGTCCATTTACCACCCGAGATGGTAAAACTTCAGGAGATTTTCAAGACGTTTTATTTAGGCAAGCACAGTGGCAGGAAACTTCAGTGGCAATCAACCCTAGGCCACTGTGTGCTAAAAGCAGAATTTAAAGAGGGTAAAAAAGAACTGCAGGTCTCTCTTTTTCAAACACGGGTGCTGCTAATGTTTAATGAGGGAGAAGAGTTCAGTTTAGAAGAGATCAAGCAGACTACCGGCATAGAGGATGGAGAGTTAAGGAGAACGCTGCAATCCTTAGCCTGTGGCAAAGCTAGAGTTCTGGAGAAAAATCCAAAGGGCAAAGATATTGAAGATGGTGACAAGTTCATTTGTAATGATGATTTCAAACACAGACTTTTCAGGGTAAAGATCAATCAAATACAAATGAAAGAAACAATTGAGGAACAAGCAAGCACTACGGAAAGGGTATTTCAAGACAGACAGTATCAAATTGACGCTGCGATTGTACGAATTATGAAGATGAGAAAGACACTTAGCTACAATCTCCTTGTTTCAGAGGTGTACGAGCAATTGAAATTCCCAGTGAAGCCTGCTGATGTTAAGAAGAGGATAGAATCCTTAATTGACCAGGACTACATGGAAAGAGAGAAAGAAAATCCCAATCAGTACAACTATATTGCATAGAATGTCGGCCTTGGAGCACCTGGCGTCGTCTGCAGCAGCCAGTGGATAAACCAACCTGTTGATCCTGTTACTTGACTTTTTTACACTACCAGTGACCAAATGGACCAGGGGAATTAATGGAAATAGTTGAGTGGACTTTTTCTCAGCAATTAACATGCCCACTTTAAAGAGTAATACCTACCTTTAAGAAAAATGTTTTTGAACTCTTTGACTCTTTGTGTGTTATTTAGTATGATGTGCAGAAAACACTTAAGAAAATACCTGGTCTTCATGATTCCTATTTGGAACTAGGGAAGAGGTCCCCATGGCTGTTAACGGGGAGGGGAGTTAATACACCAGTAATTATGAAGCAAAAAGTTGATTTGCTTCAAATGTTATTTAAAATATTTAAATTGCACGCAAACTTTATTTACTGTACTGAGTTCCAGAAGTATTTATCACATAGAAAAACCAGCTTTGTGCTTGCTTCAGCAGCACATATACTAAAATTGGAATGATACAGAGAAGATTAGCATGGCCCCTGCGCAAGGATGACATGCAAATTCGTGAAGCGTTCCATATTTTTTGGAATACTATGCAGCCATAAAGAAAGATGGAGACTTTACATCCTCCATGTTCACATGGATGGAGCTGGAAAATGTTCTTCTTAGCAAAGTATCACAAGAATGGAGGAAGAAGTATCCAATGTACACACCCCTATTATGAAACTAACTTATACCTTTTATATGAAAGCTATAACCTAATAACAGCCTAAGAATACGGGGGGAGGGGATGGAAGGGGGGAATGGGTGGAGGGAGGAGGATTAGAGGGATCACTTCTGAGGTTTATCTTACAAGGGTACAAGTGAATCTTTCTAAGAGTAGAATGTGAACATTTTAAAATAATAACTAAGAAAATGACATAAAGGCTATGTTAACCAGTTTGATGGAAGTATTTCGGATTGTGTGTGAAAACTCCACACTGTACCCCAGAAGTGCGTTAATGTACATAGTTACCATTCAATAAAAAAAAAAAGAAAGAAAAGAAAAACCAGCCTTGATTTGGTTGTTCACCTGTTTTGTGATTTCCCTTAAAAAGAAAAATAAGTTGTTATAGCTTTTGACATTTTATTAGGTAATGTTCCATTACACTGACAGGCATTAAAAAAAAAATTGTTTGGAAACAAGTTTTCAAGTAAGGGGACAGTTGCTTACATAATATCCTGTATACTCACATTCTAAAAATTGCCTATTTGTAAGTATGGGATGTGTGTATACGGCTTATCCCCTGCGTTTACTGTACAGATTAACAAGGACTTATAAAAATAGCAAAGTAGAAAATTATTGATCAGTGGTACTAGAGAAACATCATAGGAGAGAACAATCCAACTCTTTCTTTATAGTAAAACAGAAAATTGCAAAAGAGACCAAAATGAACATGTTTTGTGAGTCGTTACAGGAACAAAAACTCATCAACTAGTTTTCAACAGTTTTAAATGTTTTTTGGACAGTTCTGTCTTTAACTTGGACCAATTGTAGATGCTTACAGATCTCCTAGGATTTAGCATTCCTATTTTCTCCACCAGTTTTTTTTTGAAAGCATCTCAACTCTTTGTTGATAAATAAGCTTTTCCTATTGTCTTTATTTTAACTTCCGAAAAGCCTGGATATAAAGGTCTTCTCTCATCTTCCTCCTATTTGGGAATTTGAAGTTCTGTATCTTGCTGATCTTCTTCCTTTCAAAACTGTTTGAAGTTCAGAGGTCTCTTAGCCACTGGACATATACTTTTCAGGGGAGTCATAGGATTGTTTACATGTATTTCTTTTATTAAATCATAGCTGTGTACATTAATGCAATCATGGGGTACAGTGTGGTGGTTTTATATACAACTTGAAATATTTTCACCAAACTGGTTAACATAGCCTTCGTGGCATTTTCTTAGTTATTGTGTTAAGACATTTATATTGTACATTTAGAAAGATTCACATGTACCCTTGTAAGATGAGCCATAGGTATGGTCCCACCAATCATCCTCCCTCCACCCATCCTCCCCCACTCCCCTCCCTCACACCTTTCCCCCATATTCTTGGGCTATAATTGGGTTATAGCTTTTATATGAAAGCTATAAATAAGTTTCACAGTAGGGCTGAGTACATTGGATATTTTTTCTTCCACTCTTGAGATACTTTGCTAAGAAGAATATGTTCCAGCTCCATCCTTGTAAACATGAAGGAGGTAAAGTTTCCATCTTTCTTTAAGGCTGCATCATAGTCCATGGTGTACATATACCACAATTTATTGATCCATTCATGGTTCAATGGGCACTTGGGCTTCTTCCATGATTTAGCAATTATGAATTGGGCTGCAATAAACATTCTGGTACAAATATCTTTGTTGTAGCGTGATTTTTGGTCTTCTGGATATATACCCAGTAGAGGAATTGTAGAATGACTGCAGGATTGTTTACATGTAGAAAATGACAAAAGTATTATTTTCAAATTGGTAATGCGAGGAAAGGGCTTCCCTTTACCATCAGTGGTATTTTGTTTTTGTTATGTTTCCTGTGCTTCCTTGAAGGGTTTGAAGGGAATTGTTCGTGAAGGAGAAGCAGAAAATTTTGGTTTCAATTTTTTAAAATCAGAACTACCTTCATGCTTTTTCCAACAGCATATTTCCTTGCCTGTTAGGGCCGTTGGGAAGACTATGTAGGTCTGAATCTGCAGATGAGGAGACTTGGGGGCTCTTGTGTCTACTATTGACTGTCTTCTTGAGTTATCAAAGACCTGTGGCCAGCTACTCAGAAAGTTGCTTGTTTCTTTCTAATTGCATCCACTTGCACACGTTGTCTAACTGTATGTGGCATTTAGGATTCTGTCCTAATTATCTTCTGAGCAGCCATTGCCTGTGTTTTCTCAGCTCCTCCCTGATTTCCTTACATGAATTCATCTGACGAGGACATAACAGCTATTTCGTTTGCCCTTTCTCCGTACTGGACCATCTACATCAGTGTTTTCACTAGTCCCTGACGGTCTCTGAAATTTGTAGACTATTACATAGGACTCAGTACCAGTTACTCGTAAGCAATTTTTAGGTAGAGTTGGTCTTGTCGGGGGGAGACTCTTGATGTCACCTTCATCATCTTGAAAATGGGTCCCCTCCCTGAGGCTCACAATTTTTTTTAAAACCTGATGTTGTTTCAGCTGAAAATTTGCAAGACTATTAAAAAACAAGTTTAGGGGAGCTGTTTAAGAAATTGAAAAGTAATTGCAAACTGTGTTGGATAACGGCGACTTTAAGTTGTCGTTCTGTATCAGCTGAATTGTGTTCTTTTCCCTGTGTACCCGGGGGTTCTATT
Source organism: Otolemur garnettii (assembly GCF_000181295.1). Lineage (NCBI taxonomy): Eukaryota > Metazoa > Chordata > Mammalia > Primates > Galagidae > Otolemur > Otolemur garnettii. The sequence goes on from NW_003852519.1 coordinate 686,923, forward strand.
TTACTCCAATAAAGCTTTTATTTAAAAAAAAAAAAAAAGGAAGAAACAACAACAACAAAATCCTTAAAGTTCCTTCAGCTGCCTCCGTGGAATTTTAGCAGTGTTCTCAGACCAAATTCTGGGTATAAAAACTGTAAACTGCAACATCAGCACCTCAAGAAGTCTCTTTTCCTGATGCTTTAGAGTAGGGCACCCTAATTATGCTTTAAGAGCATAAAAATGGCTCCTGGGTGTCCTGACCCAGTAGATGGTGGCCACCTGAGGGATGAAGTTCTCCTTTCTTGGATGGTGCCTAACGAGAGTCAATACTGACTGACAGAAGTTTTCATGGGACAACAGCTAGATAAAGTGGCTCAAAGGACAGCCACTTCCTAGTCTTTATTTTGAAGTCCTTAACGCAGAAAAGGAGAGATCCAGGCAAAATCATGCTCTTTTTGTTGCCTTAGCAAATGTGATCATCTCATCATAAACATCTGAGTCACCGTCCAGTGAAGGTGGATAATAATGGCAAGAGCGTATTGAAGTGTTTGTATTTCTGTCTTAGGCTAAAACAAATCCTCTCCCCACCACTTGACTGCAATTTTCTTCTGTAGGATTTTCTAGCAATACTTGACAGGTTTGGGAATCACTAGCATATAGTCATTAGCTATAAAAAATGACGATAAATGATACCAAGAGTCCAGAGTGAAGAGAACTGGCTGAGCAAAACCCCAGGGGATGCCGGTATCTAAGGCCATGATGTGAAGAAAATGTCAGCCTTTAAATGACAATGGATGTACATGGAGAACGAGGTCAGACAGGTGTCTTGGGGGTGCCAAAGTGTCCAAGGGGGCAGAAAACTCCAGGAAGAAGAGAACTAAGAAAGTATCACATGTGTTTGGCCCTGGGGCCATGAATGACCTTTGCACAAGGCTTACGGTGGAATGATGGGGTGCAGAAGACAGACCCATGTGACTAAGGAACAAGGGAGGTAAGGAAGCAGAGACAAGAGGTGAGTTTTCAGAAATGTTTGAAGAACTTGGAGGGTTGCTGACAGGGAGGTCAGAGGAGAATGATTTGAGGATGGCAATTCTCTGAGCATTATGAGAGCTTCCAGAGTGAGAGATCAAACCTGAGGTAGGGAAGCTGACGGAAGGCCTCTGGTAGACATCACAGAAAAGCCCAGAATGTGAGCTCCTCCGCCGTGCTCTTGAGGCTTTCTCAGAAACCTACAAACAATCGGAGTTATTTTCTCTGATATCCCTTCTTAACCTATTCAAGGACAAGAGCCCCGGGCTGGCTGTCTTTGCGAGCTGCCAGCTAATCACTCTACCCACCCCCGGCCCCCCCAAAAAGTGCAGATAAGGTTTGCTGTGTGCTCTGTCTGCAGTTTTTCCTCAATCTCCACTCTTTTTTTGTAAATCCTTAACTCAGCTTAAGAACTGATTTGCTCACATATGAGGAAACAATTTGCATACAAAATAATTAACCAAGATGCAAACGAACTGTTTTTGGAGTTATTTTTTGACAACAGAAAGAATAGCAGAAGATGCCAGAGCAAATGGTGATAAGGGATGAAGGATGGTCCCAGAGAGGGTGGGAGCCGGCAGTGCTGTAGGTATTGTGATGAGGGTGCCTTTGGGTAGCAGAAGGGGTGCCCCACACCAGCCTGCAAGAAGAAGGATGCATGCAGATTGAAAGGGGCATGGAGTGAAGGTACCGGGGCGTGGGTGAAGCAGGAAACCTAAGTGCTGTCTGCTCGGGGTCAGAAGGCCACACATGTAGGGAATGGTGAGCGTGTTAAGTTATGAAAGAGAATAGGAGTGGGACATAACAAGAGAATAAAAGATGACTGCACTGTGCGCCCACCCTCACATGAGGCTGAGCTGCAAATGAGGGTGGTCTGTGTGGTTGTGTGGTCGCCCAAAAGGCTGCTCAGCTGCCCAGGTGTAAAAGGAGAGGAAGTGGCTGGGTATGTGTTGAATGTGTGCAGAGGAAAGAAGTGGGTCGGGGGAGACATCAAGGTAAGGAGAGGAGAGGCGTCAACGATCACAGGACTTGGGCTGCGAACCAAGGGGAGAGAGGGAGGGAGGGTGCTTAGGCAGCCAGTGTTCTCATTAGAGGCGTCCGAATCTGCTCCAGCTAGTTTAAGCAGGAAGGGATATAGATAGCTCAAAGAAGTTGCTGAGAGGTGTAAAGAAATAGACTCTTGGCTGAGCATCTAGGAATGACTCCCCAGCACACACTAGGAACTGTGCCCTTTGAGGAACACTCGGCCCTTTGAGGGAGCTGAGTCTCCACCATCACCGTGAAGCTCGCTCTCAGGAACCAGCCTCTGCAGCTGCCTGCTCTAGAACAATCCCCTGCTACCACCGTCCTGGTGAAACAGATGCCCCTACACTGTCTTCCCTGGAGGAATCGGTTTTAAGTAAACGATCTGTGTGGGAACATTAGATTGGCAGTGACTAAATCACATACCCACCCTTGGCAGCAAGGGAGGCTGAGAAATTAGGAGGCCAGTACTGGCACTGTGGAGAACATCAAAGTGTAGGAAGGGCAGCTCAAAAGGTGTTGGACAGCCATCCACTGTAGGGTATAGCTGCTAGCCTACGCAGGGCCTCCCTGAACATCTTTTAAAATACCCTGCTAGGCTGTAGTCCCAGCTACTTGGGAGGCTGAAACAGGAGGATCACTTAAGCCCAGGAGTTAGAGGTTTCTATGAACTAGGCTGATGCCATAGCCCTACCCAGGGTGACAGGGTGAGACTCTGCCACAAAAAAGAAAAAGATATATATACATACATATATATAATTTTGAGCAGGTGCCATGGACTTCAGGAGATCTCGAAACTGAGGAAGCAGTTTGAAACACAGATCACCTTTGTGGATGTTAACCATGGAGCTGGAGGAAGAATAAGAGGGAAGGCAGATTCCAAAGTTCCCAGTGAGAGAGTCACAAGGACAGAGGGTCTAACAATAACCAGAGGAGGGCAGGGAGGAGGAGGTAAGTCCAGGTGGCAATGACCTCCAAATAGGAAGGGCTTTACCCACAGGCAGGTGGAGGTGGCAGCAAGAAGCAAACAAGCCACAACCACAGTGACATCCCAGATCACTTAAGCAAATGACAAGCCTCCATGTTGTAGTCTTCTCAGGCTGCCACAACTAAATACCGTGACTTAAACATCAGGAACTTATTTTTCTTTTTTCTTTTCTTTTTTGAGACAGAGTCTCACTGTGTCACCCTTGGTAGAGTGCCATGGTGTCACAGCTCATAGCAACCTCAAATTCCTGGGCTTAAGCGATTCTCTTGCCTCAGCCTCCTAAGTAGTTGAGACTACAGGCACCCACCACAACGCCCAGCCAGTTTGTTGTTGTTGTTGCAGTTGCCATTGTTGTTTAGCTGGCCTGGGCTGGGCTCAAACCCGCCAGCCTCAGTGTATGTGGCTGGCACCATAACCACTGTGCTAGGGGAGCCAAGCCAGGAACTTATTTTTCATGATTCTAGAGTCTGGAAGTCTGAGATCAGCCAGTATGGTTGGGTTCTCATGTGGGGTCTGGCTTGCAGACGATCGCCTTGTCACTGTGTCCTCATGGGGGCTGGGGGAGAGAACTCTCTGGTATCTCCTCCTATAAGGGTGCTAATCCCATCACAAGGGCCCCCACTCTCAGGACCTCATCTCAGGCTAATCACCTCTCAAAAGGCCCCACCCTCCAAAGACCATCGCATTGGGAGTTAGGGCTTCAACCTAAGAATTTAGGGATTGGGCACAATTCAGTCTCCAGCACTCCACTGTTTATGAACAAAGCAAAATCCCTATTCTCATGAAGCTTAGATTCTACTAGAGGCAGAAAATAAATAAAATACAAATATGTTGGAGTGATAAGTGCTATAAACATGTTAGGTTAGCAGGGTAAGGGAGAGGTGGGCCATTACTACACACAGATGAATATGGAAGATGAAAGGAGTAAGAGGGAAGGGTGTTCACACTGAGTGAAGGGTGCTGTAGCCTGAGAGGACAGCAAGTGCAAAGGCCCTGAGGCAGGCTCAGGTGTCACTGTGAAGCTAGAGGAGCGAGAGGGAGGAGGAGGAGGAAAGTGGTAGAATTTATTGCTATCAGAGCATCACTTGGGGCCAATCATGTAGGGACCATGTAAAGAATTGGGTTTCTGCTCTGAGTGAGTGGGGAGCCATGATGGGCTAATGAAAGAGCAGTGACATGATTCAGAAAGGGGAGAATGGAAACCCTGCATTAGAGGAAGCTACACGTGCGGTGTTCCTTAGGAGGCATGTGAGTTGCAGGAAGGACAGCGAGGTGAAGGCAGAGTGCTTCAAACAAGCTGAGCATAGAGGGGCCAGGGCCCCATGGGTACAACCAAGTTAGGTGGGGGGAAGAGGCCACCAGCAGAAGGGCCCGGTAGAGGAAGGGCCAGGCAGCTAAGGCAAGAGAGAGTGGGAGAGAGGCCAGAGGTGACCTTGGAGGCCCATGACAAAAGGCACAAGAGATGCTGGAAGAAGCTTCTTGGAGGCAGGATGAGGTTAGGAGTCAGAGGCATCTAGAGAGCAGTGAGTGGTGTCACAGAGCGCAGAAAGGGCCCCAGAAAAGGGCTGAGGGATCAGGTAGAAGCCTCCAGAAGCAAGTTCCCTACAAGGGTTCAGGGTGTCTAGAGGGGATGTGAGGAAACTGAGATGCCCCCCAGAATGTGCAGAGAGGCCCCCTCGGTTGTGGGCGGATCACAAAAGACTTTTTGGTCAAGCCCTGCCTTGTAAATTTTGAGAGGAAAAGGTCGCAAAAAGCGGAAACCAGGAAAAATGTCCAGCCCAGGAAAAGCCCCCACAGCATGAGATGCTGGAGCTTGACAGGAGAGGGTCACCAAAAGGAGAATGTAAAACCAGGCAGGGAAGGGGCTGCCACTTGGAGATATTCTCCTCCATGGAGAATATCCAGGGTTCCTGCCCAGTAAGCTGGGCCTACAGGAGACCCAGTAGGGAGGCGCTGTAGACTGTGAAGGAGAACCAGACACACAGCCCATCTCACCAAGAGCCACTCTCCTGATCCTCGTCTGCAATTCTGTTGCTCTCTGGCTAAAGGCCCCGTGCAGCTGTTCCGCCCAGCGAGCCTCTGCCAGGTGACCTGGAGGGCCGTGCTCAGTGCCCGGCAGCTGTGGGGGCCCGCGGGCCGGGGACTCCAAGCCTCCCCCTCTGCCAGCTCTCCTAACTCAGGGCTGTCAGGCTAGGAGCTGCACCAGGGCCAGCTGACAGGAGGCAGAGGCGTGGCAGGGAGCCCTGCCATGAACTGGCTCTCCTCCCCTCTCCTGGGGAAGCAGGACACAAAGCTCTCTTTGATCTGTGCCCTCTGTCAGTTCTGGCAGGGCTGCATTTGTCACTACTCCAAAAAAGAGCAGGAGGTTACTTAGCTATGGATGAATAATAATTGGGCATTTGTCTAACAGCTACTGTACTGATGAATAATTAAAATTTTTATTACAATCGAGGTGAAAAGCACTCTCCCCACGTGGTTGATCTGTCATCTGCACCGGGGGAGGGCAGGTAATGGAAGAGCACCTTCCAAGCCCTGCGTTAAGAGTCGTGATCATGGTTCAGATGTCTGGCCAAAAGCTGTGAAGAGTCAGAGGTAAAGCAGAACCAGCCACTGAGGTCCTTTCCTTCTCAGGATGTAATAAGGTAAATTAGCTAGAGCCCGTCTTGGGAGTGGAAAGAGCTGAGATAGTGAAGGAAAACCGGGAGGAACAGAAAGAGATAGATGATGACTCAGTTATACGAATATCCTCATAGCTCAGCTAGTGTTGATGACTGATGAACAGAGAAGGGACAGCTGGAGTACAATGGAAAAAGTCTGAACTCCAGAGTCTAACACTTCAGCCCAGGGGTTTAGCGACTTGTTGGCTATGACCTTGAGTAAAATCAATTAACCTCCACAAACTTCCCTTTCTGCACCTCTAAGACAGGAATAATACTGCTTACTCACTGGGTTGTCCAGAGAATTAAACCAATAGAGTTGAGAGTATCTGTTAATTACAAGGACAAACAGCAAATGCAAGTAATTATTATCCAAAAAATTAGGATTAAAGGTAAATGAAGAATTGGGATAGCTTGAGTGAATTAGGACACAGAAATAATGGAAAATAAAATTGGTAACATTTTGGTTGGACCAAATGAAATTACCAATGGAATTAGTTACTAAACACCACTTGGCTCATTGACAGGACAGTCCATTTAAAAAGGAGACCACTAAATGATTATTACATTTATGGGAGAATGCCTATAAAATCCGTACATCCATCAGTAAATATACATTGGGAAGTGGCCATAGGCAGGAAAGACTATTCTGTCCCCTTTTTTGAGGGCAAGTCATGTGTCATAGAATCCAGACATACCAAGAGGTAAATGCCAAGAACACCCTGACTCCCGGCATATAAGGATAAAATAGCACGGATAGCTTACTCTTCTGACATGCAGTGACTAGCCTTGCAGTCCATGTGATTCAAGCTCATGAGGAGAACCCAAAATTTACATAAAGAAATACTGAACATACAAAGTACATCATTTCCTTTAATCCCTACCACACACTTGGCCTACCATTTTATGTAGAATGAAACTAAGTTTCCAAGGGGTTGGGTAACTAGCCCAAAATCCAAGGCTGCTAATGCACAGAGCCAGGATTTGAAACTTAATTTCTCTCCTAAAAACCATGGAAACTAGCCTGGCATTGTGGCAGGCACCTGTTGTCCTAGCTACTTGGGAGGCTGCGACAAGAGAATCACTTAAGCCCAGAAGTTTGAGGTTGCCATGAGCTGTGACGCCACAGCACTCTACCAAGAGCAACCTACTGAGACTGTCTAAAAAAAAGCCATCAAAACACGCACTATAATGTTATCCCTTGAAGTTCATATGGCAGATGCACCATTGACCATGACACAGACTTTTCCCTTATAATCTACTTGGAGAAATGATAGCACAACAGACTCACTCAGCAGTATCTGTTGGCTGGGTTTCTTCAGGGTGCGGGGAATCCAGGGATAAGCAAGAGAGATGAAGCCCTGTTCCCAGAGTGACTGCAAGGTGAGAGCTGTGTGCACAGTGCCCAGCACTGGAGGCCTCGCCAGACCACTTGCTACCTCTTGGCAGTGAATCCCCATATGTTTGTGCCATTTGGGTCCGTAGACGCAGTTACTGCCCAAGCAGCCCCTACGGAACTGTAATATGTAATAACAGTGGACGGCAGGCAGGCTGGAAGCTGGGTCCAGTTTGGGCTTCCCAGTAACTATGCCTGTGTCCTTTTGGGAGCCACTGAACCTGAGTCAGTTGTGTTGTTTGTAGATGCTCGCTGAGTGTATTTTTGCTGTGAGAGCACAGAAGGGGCAGGGCCATGAAGGAGAAAGAGTGTTAGGCATCCTTCCTGCCAGCTCCTGCTCTCCGTCTCCTGGACACAGATTTACACAGCACATGCTGAAAGTTTGTGTAGTTTCAATTAACAAAAAGCCAGGTGGAAAAGGGAAGAATTCCTAAAACTTTGGCTAGAAATCCTGAAGTATTTTGCCACACTGAAGCTACCCAGATGCTACCGTCCTCTGCCCTGCTCTTGGACTGGGCCAAGTCTGAATGACTGTGCCCTGATCCCTGAGCTCCAGGGGTCAGAACGCTGCTTCTTGTCACAGGATAACAACAGCAGCTGTCCAACCATCTGAGAGTGAGACACGTCTGGCTGCTGTCTTTCCAAAGGGCTCTGTCCTGAGCAATCCTCCGGCACTCTAACCTTCCATCCTGAATTCCAGCCAGGACAATGGGCTTGACCATTGGCAGCTGGCTGCTGCACTCCAGATGACATGGGTCATGAAGAGTTGGGCTGTTATCTTGGTCTTTTCAACAAAAAGATCAGATGTGACAGGTGAGTGGTCAGATTTATCTTCCCAGTTCTAAACTCTTGTACCTCTTAAAAAGAAACAGCCAAACTCTAAACAGTCAATTTGAGATGTTGTGTAAACACTATCTTCCTTCTTAGTTGGCTAAAGTTGTTTAGGAGAGGGGAGCTGCAGGTAATTGGCCCAGGGTTGGATATTCATGGACTCTGTATCTGCTCCTAAAATTCAAGCATGTTTGTAGTTGGTCCATCTGCCCCTGCCCAGGATGGTGGGGGAGATTGGGATATTCCCGTGCTCTATCCTCACGGAGAATGTCCTCCTATGCCAGTGCCTGTGGGGTGAAAGGGATAGGAGATGGTACCATGAAAACAGCAGGGAGAGCCCCAGCCATCCAAGTAGTCAGTCCACTGTTTGACCTGCAGAACCACCCATCCAAACACACACCTCACACCACCCTGACCTCACCGGCAGGGAGCCACCCAGCTTGATCTGCTTACACCTCCTCAGAGTCCACTGCATGGGGAAGCCCCTTGCTCTGATGCATATTCAGTTATTGGAAGAAAAAAAACACACCCTTCTTTATATTGAAAGGAAACCAGCTTCTCTGGAACTTTCTTTCATTGGTCCATTAGAAGCACCATGTTTGTACCGTATCTTCAGAAAACACAGAGCTGCCAAAACCCAAGGAACAGGTGTCTGTCTCCCTCTGCCACCCCCGCGTCTTCCTCCTAATCCATTCCCTGTCTTGCTTTTTATTTTTGTAGAGAAGTGGTCTCACTATGTTGTCTTCGCTGGCCTCAAACTCCTGGCCTCAAGTGATCCTCCTGCCTCAGTCTCCCGAGTAGCTGCAACAGGAGGCATGACCCACCACACCCAGTTCTGACTTGTTTTTAAGGCTGGAGCCACATCTTGATAGATCATGAAAGGTTTTTTCCAGTCGCCCCTTCTCCTGGGCCTCCTACCTGTCCTTCCTCCTAGCACAGAACCTTCCCATCATCGCAGTTCATAGCACTCGATCCCACAGAGAATGCCAGCAGGGGCCAACGTGAGACCATGGATGTCAAGAAGAAGACAGCTGTGACCGCTTTTTGGTGCTTATTAGGGGAAAAATAAAACACTTAATCAACTTCACATTTTCTAATGGTACAGTCAGATGGCTCCACCCAGACTTTGCCAATAACCTTAACTCCTCCGCAAAAGCATTTGAGCAAATGTGTCAATACTGCTCTAAAGAAAAAGAACAGGTATGCTCTGTCACAAACCATCATCACAAAATCCCCCCCTCGCCCCCTCACAATCACCCCACGTGCCAGGATACTCCCCCGAGGTGAAAAGGGAGGTGGCAGGAAGCAGCACGTTAACTGATCCACCTTTCACTCAACACACTCGCGATGAATCAATTTTGTTCTCCCAGCAACAAGAGGCTGGAGGAACAAAGACCTTGAGACCCCGTGTATTCTGGTAGGTCTGTACTGAAAATCTCCCAAGTGCTAGAGAACGACTTAATTATTGTTGATAACAACGATGACAATTTTATGTTCCTTGTTTTACATTTTAAGCATTTCAATGTAAAGAGGGAGGTGTAGATGATAATAAAATACACCTTTATCTACCATCTGGCTTTGACAGTAATAATAGTATTGTTAGATGGTTTTTGTAAAACATAAGACACTGAGATACGTGTGATGCTGGCCGAGTGTCCTCCCTGAGGCCATTCACTGCCCACGTCCAGCAGGTCACCTTTGGCCTGAGGCTAATGGTATCAGGCCCACGAAGACTTCTAAAGAGTATCTATTACATATGCACACATAAGGAATTAATAGAAGTTTTTAAAAATGTTAAATGAATGATGCTGTATCGTAGGTTTCTACTCCGCACTTGTTTTTTTCCGCTCAGTGCTATGCTTCCAAGAGAGCCGAGAGGATACACGTCCCTCAATCACACATCCCAACTGCTGCTGCTTCTCCCATCTTAGAAACAAAACCAAAAAAACTCCCGGCGACTTTGCCAGCCACCTACTGCTCACTTATTTGTTCTCCTCACCCCTTTTTGCAATAAAACTCCCTGGAAGTGTGGTCTGTCGTTGCCATCTCCACAATTTCTCCCAAACTCTCTCACCCACTCCATTCGGCTTTTGTACCCACCACCCTACTAGCCGGCGACTTGGGTGCTGCAGCTGAGTCCTCCTCCCTGGAATTCATCTCCTCATGGGCAGCCCAGAGCAGCTTCATGTCTCCGATCTCAGAGGTGGGTGGTGTTTTTTGTGGTTCCTCCACAGCTTGTCTGTCCTGATGGTCACAACATGAGACCAAGCACCCTCGGGAACCAGCCTGCCTCAGGGCAATGGTAATTCTGCAGCAGACCATCTGAAGAATCCTGTGTATATAAAATGCCCAATCTACAAAACTCCTCCCTGACAGCTCCTAAGGAGACACAGAA
>NW_003852519.1:698003-704214 GCF_000181295.1 Otolemur garnettii
CAGAGAAAACTGCAAGATACTTTTTGCCCTGTGCATCGATCGTATAGACTGGTTTTTGTTTTGCATTATGCTTTCATACAACTGCCTCCTAAAAAGATTTTCACAATGAACTGTGTAAGCATAATAATGATTGCAGACAGAGGGGGAAATAATAAAAGGTGTAAGCAAAGACAAAAATTTCTACCAAAGGTTTTGGAAAGACAATTCATCTAGGACAAATAAAAAATATTTTTAAATGGGATATGTAATTAACTGGTCAGAGATTCTAACCCAAGACGAGTAAACTGACTTTCTTTTCTTCTTTTTATATTTCTTGGCTTGAGTTATTTGTCTCTTGGGCAAGACAACCAAGGTTTGAACTTTAGCACTCTTCTTACTATCTGTGTGACACTGAGCAGTTCATTTTATTTATTTTACCTGCACGAGCCTTGGTATCTTTCTCTGTAAAATAAAAGACAATTAAAGTGCCCATCTTGGGGTAACTACTGTGTTTCTCCGAAAAAATACCTACCCAAAAAATAAGCCCTAGCAGGATTTCTATGCATTTGTTAAATATAAGCTCAACCCCGATAATAAGACCTAGTGGTGGGTGTGGCTATGCAACATATCTGCATAGCCACACTATGCATTTCGGCCCGGAGAAGAAGATATCCCCTGAAAATAAGCCCTAGTGTGTCTTCTTGAGAAAAAGAAATATAAGACAGTGTCTTATTTGAGGGGAAACACAGTACAAGTATTAAATGTGAACGCAGCACCTGGCACATTAATTACTTGACACAAAGAAAAATATTTACTGTTTGCGGCTATTAATATTCCCTTTATACATTTCCCATTTTCATCTCCTCCCAGTTTAACCTTGCTGGGCCCCGCAATCCCCTCCATCTGCCTTCAGCCTCCTGCCTCTTCACTGCCTCTATTCCCACCTCTTTGAGTCCGGTTGACAAATCCCTTCAGAACTTGCCCCAATCTGTTTTGCCAGCCCCAAATATTCTCCTCACCTACCACTTTATCTCTGCCCCAGCCACACTGAACCTTCCCAGGTGGCAGCTCTTTGGTGTCTCTCTGTCCTTTCTTTGAGCTCATTCCCTGGAGTGCCTCCTCCTCTTGTCATCCTACTCTGTCCCTCGCTCCCTTGATCTTTGAAGCCACCTCTGATAGTGCACCTGTCCCCTCGGAGGGCCCAGTTGTATGTGTGGAACACACTTAACCATTTTACAAGCTACTTGCAGGAAGAAACTCACTTATCTGGATATCTCCACCCGGTGAGCACCCAAGCATGCTCATGGAGAGGGTAGGGAGACAGACTATTTCCTCTGAGCTGGTTCCACTCATGCTGGGCCACTTGGAGGAATGTCCCAGCACACCACAAGGCAGGAGGCTGCCTTCTCTTGTCACTTACAAATTGCAAAGAGTGTGAGACGCTGGGGACACTCAGGCATGTTTTCTCTTCTCCTAGACAACGCCAGACCTGAGGGCCTTTGACTCTGAGAATAAAATGGAGATAAAAAGTGAGGCTCTTTGAGTGAGTGGTCCACTGTCCCGGTAAGATCCTCTTGTGATTTAAAACTACTCTAGAAGGGATTCCTTGGCACTTCCTTCACCCATCCTGAACCATAAGATAAAGCTCTCAGTGGTTACTTGAGAACACATATCAGGGAACCCCTTCTGGCCCCGCTATTCTGGGGTGGGGACTATGAGTACCCAGATTCCTCAGGAGACCCTGAAGATGCCTCCCCATCTCTCTGTAGTAGCAGGAACCCAGAGATGACTCGTAGCTGAACCCATTGCCTACATCAACACCTCCCATCATGTGGCTTTTTAAACTGGGAACCGAACAGCCATCTGGACACCATATTTTGTGAAGCTGCAAATCCAAAGTGAGTGACAAGAGAGCCATAAAACCTATTAAAATGTTGGTGCTGGGCCATAAGGAACACATCTTAATAGACACCCCCTGATTCCAGGAAGGACAGGCAGCCTCGTGCCCAGGACACCTGCCAGGACAGAGAGACACTTCCCGGTAGGGATTTTGCTTCTCATGGGGCTTCTTGTCTTTCATTGTTGTTTGCCTGGCTCTGTTTTGTTTTTACCGCAGTTCCGTCTATGGGACAGGGTGGGACTCCTTCATGATGTGGCACAATTTCCCTGAGTTTTAGCAAGACACATAAGAAAGTGTGGCCTCCGTGACAGACTCAGAAATGATGGATCTGCACGTGAAGTAACAGGGAATGTAGATGATCCCATGGGGTCCATGGTCAGAAGCAGAGAGTGAACCAGAGTCCTGGGGGCCTGACCACACACCATCTTCCCCTGTGCAAGGTCCCTTCTAGGTCAGAGCTGGTAACCGAGGAGATGGCATCATGTGGTGGGGGAAGCAAAGAGGGCAGGGAGGGCTCCAAGAGAGGGAATCTGGTCCTGACTCCCACAGTCTGGGCTCAAAACCCAGCTCTGCTCTTAGCAGCTGTGAAACTTTTGTGCACTTGCTTACTTTCCCTGGGCCTCAACTTCCTTACCTGGGAAATGGGATCAATGACAATATGGGTCACTCTAAGAACTCAATGACACATAAAAGCTCTCCTCGGACCCAGGATTTTCCAGTAATAATATTTACTACTACTGTTGAACAATAGCAGCTCTTAGAACCATCCCTCCTGCATTGGGATAAAATCTGATCTGTCTCTCTCCCCATTGGTCCTAACACTATTGCTTTATTTGACATACTGGGATAAATGTAGCACCAAGGACACTGGGTGATGTGCTGGGGATCTATAAATCCATAAAATAAAGATGGCGTGTCTTCCTGAAGAACCAAATTAAAATGAAGATTTACTAGGGAGAAGGAATTTAAAAGCTTTACACTGAAAGCCTGAGCTTTTCAAAATACTTTCTGATTTTAAATATTTTTCATTAAAACAAACAAGCATATCTTAGTGTATAATATAAAATTCAAATGATTTCTTTTTCAGATTTGGCACAAAATTCTGCTTTGGGCAGCTCTACTCCAGACCTCCCAGGAGCATCTATTCACTCGCCTCTGACTTTGGGGATTTCTAGATGGAAAAGGTTGAGAAATGCTACTCTATTGAACAGAGCTACAAAGAACAAATCTAATTTCTTTCCCCCGGGGCTGCCCGTCAAGTCTTCATAAGATCTTACAGTTGGAAAGAGACTCAGAAGTTGTCTAAATCGATCTCCCTTCTGCGGCAGTCCTAACAGATGGTCACCCAGCCTCTGCTGGATCGGGCTCCGAGCAGAAAAGAGACCACATGGCAATCATTGCCATCACATTGCTGGCCAGCTCTGATTGTTAGAATGTTCTTTTTTTAAGCCTAGCAATATGCACATGGGCCTTGAAATGAGGCAGATCTAAGGTGGACTCCTGGACTAGTCACTTCACCTAACTGGGCCTCAGTTTCCTCACCTGCAAAAATGGGAAGAATGATGTTAGCTGTATCATGGGGAATGTTGGGGCAGAAAATGCACAGGAAGTCTTTAGCATTCTGACTGATATGCTGAAGGCTTCTGTAGATATTCACCGTCATCATCACCATTTCCCGCCACAGCTTCCACAGGCTAAAATCCCAGAGCCTGTTTGTAATGCCTCTGGCACAAGTGAATAGACTCTCCCTCACTGCACCCAGAAGGCTTTTGTGCCTCAGTTAAATACCCTCACCTTCCTCAACAGAACAACATACAGACCTTTCCATGAATGTTTCTATTTTGTCCGAAAGCCATTTCAAAGTGTGTTAAAGATTCTTAGGAATGAACTGGAGAAGTGTGGGAAGATGAAAATATCAGAGAAAAAAACAAAAGGAGCAAGAACAAGGGATGGAAGAGGCTAGGATTGGGGAGACAGGGTGTAGTGTAGGATATGGAGTCAATTATCTCACACTCAAAGAACTGGGCTTCATCATCAGGAAGTTTGACTGGGGAGCATGGCTTGGCCCAAAGTGGAGGCATGCTGCTCCTTCCCAGAGATGCAGACAGACAAATCTGCAACACAGCATGGCCTGACTTACTTGCCCTGCCAAGGCTGGTGTTGGCTGGGGGCCATATCTGCACTGTTCTGTTTAGCAAGTGTGGCTGGAAAAAGCACAGCCTCAGCCCTTGGGCCTCCCAGGAGAGGGCTAGGGAGCAAGAGACAGCATATTAGAAGCCCCCATCTTTATATCATGCTCCAGTCCCTTATATCATGGGCCAGTGGGAGTGCAGAGCTCTCATCCATCCACCTAACACAACATAGGTGTTAGGTGATGAATTATGTTTCCCTAATGGTTCTCATGTTGAAGTCTTCACATCTAATGTAACTGTGTTTGGAGGTACAAACTTTTTAAAGGTAATTAAGGTTAAACAAGGTCATAATGGTGAGCCCCTAATAGGATAGAACCAAAATCCTTATGAAAAATGGAGGAAGAGACACCAAAGCTTACTCTCTCCCCCATCATATGCCACAGGGGAGAGGCCAAGTGATAAGACAGCCATCTGCAAGCCAAGAAGAGAGCCCTTCCTAGGAACTGAATCAACAGCACCTTGGTCTTGGATGTCTAACCTCCAGAACTGTGAGAAAATAAAAATCTGCTTAAGCCACTAGCAACTGAAGAATGATGAGGTTCACAAATTTGGAAAGGAGAGTTTCATTTCTCATCAAGGGTTGTAGCCCACAAGGCGGGAAAGTATAGCCTCTGGCCAGAAGCCAAAAACAGGCACTTTGAGGAATAGGTAAAGGGAATAGGAATTTATGTTGTGCCGGGTGGCTGAGTGTACATGTTTAATAAGCCATAGGAGGAATCATGAATATTTATAAAAGGAGAAACATGCTCATGCACAACTGAGTTTCATGTCTCTTTATGATGGTGTTAGCATGACCCAAGGGTAGAGCTTTAGGTTCTCCGATATCAAAAGATGAAGCAGAGGCTACGAAGCCTTCCATGTACAGCCTCCATACACTGGCCAGAGCTACTCCATGTTCAGTGGTCTCTTCTCAGGGAGGAATGCTGTTTAGTTGTTATGTCAAACACACACACACACACACACACACAAAAGGGAGGGACAATCATGAGGAAGTCAGTGATGAAGCAAGCCTTTCTAAAGGCCTGATTTCTGACTAGCTCTTAATGAAGAAAGCATAATGGGGGCAAGCAAGGGAGGGGGTATACTGAGGCGTGTCCAACCTCCCACCCCATCATGACCTGGAACTCAGTTTTATGGTTTTTCTGCTATCCCCTTGGCCAACAGGGGGCCTATTCAGTCAAATAGGGGGCTTAGAATTGGGGGGGAGAATTAGGATTTTTATTTTCTTTACCACCCAGTGTGCTATTTTTATATGGTAGCCTAAACCACCTAAAACACAAAACATAGCAGTTCCTCAAGAAAGTGATATCGTTAGTGGAAGTTTCTTCCTTTATGGGTTAAAGCAGAACATGGGGAGAGGACACTTCTCCACTATAGGTAGATTCTTAAAATAATTTAATGCTATAATTATGAAAGAATGTGGGATATGACTAAATCGAAATAGAAAGTTACTTACTACACCTCTAGATATGTGCTCAATATATTAATTTATTCATGGAAAAGGAGGAAATGAAATAAAGCCCTGAACAGAGGAAGAACAAAAAAAAATCATAGAAGAAAATGGGAAAACTAAAAGAAATTAGAAGTTATTAAGTACAGGTATTCTTTAAATCCAAATTCCTCCCTCATTGGAGGTAGGAACATTTATAATGTACAGTAGAACTTCTGCGAGTTGACCACCCAAAGGATTATAACAAACCAGTCAACATAATGAACTACGAACGAGGCCTACTGTGCTGATACCTACATGTGGTGCATGTCCCGTCTATGAAAATTAGGTCAACTTGAGGAGGTGGTCAGTGTAGGGAGGTGGTCAACTATGCAAGTTCTGCTGTATT
Organism: Otolemur garnettii; assembly: GCF_000181295.1. Lineage (NCBI taxonomy): Eukaryota > Metazoa > Chordata > Mammalia > Primates > Galagidae > Otolemur > Otolemur garnettii. The sequence continues at coordinate 703,913 of NW_003852519.1, forward strand.
TACTGAATGCCTGATATAAGTAGGATGTAGTGGCTCGGCGCCTGTGTCTCAAGTGGCTAAGGCACCAGCCACATACACTTAGGGTGGCCAATTTGAATCCAGCCCTGGCCTGCCAAAACAACAATGATGGCTGTAACCAAAAAAAAATAGCCAGGCGTTGTGGCAGGCACCCGTGGTCCCAGTTACTTGGGAGGCTGAGACAGGAGATTTGCTTGAGCCCAGGAGTTGGAGGTTGCTGTGAGCTGTGATGCCACAGCACTCTACCCAGGGGGACAGCTTGAGGCTCTGTCTCAAAAAAAAAA
>NW_003852519.1:704566-711561 GCF_000181295.1 Otolemur garnettii
CATTGTCCTTCATTCTACTCCTCCTGAACTGGGTGATCAGATGCTTCACTTTATGCTTTATGATCTCATAGGCCTGGATCTTAGTCCCCCAGAGAATAATCTCTCCAGTGGAAAGAGTACTATCTCTTTAGTCAACATGAAAAATTAAAATCCTATCAAAGCAATGGTGAACAAATGTGTTCTTCCTTCCCTCCATCTCTGCTTCCTTCCTCTGTTCTTTCCCTCCCATTCTTCCTTCCTCCATCTCTTCTTCTCTTCTCTCTTCTTCTTTCCCTCCCCTCTATTGCTTACCAAACATTTATGGAGCCAGACCTTTGCTAGAGATCACAAAAAATATATAAAATTATAGACCATGCTCTTTGAGTGTTCACAGTCTCCAGGGGGAAAGAAGAACCAGAATACCAGAGATGAGTTAAAAATTAAACCATCCGGCAAGGGGCTACTAGGTTCACAGAGATGAAGAAACCTAAAGGGAAACTACAAGTTCCACAAACGGGTCAGAGGAAAGTACTCCAAGCAGAAGCAGCTGCCTGAGCCCCAGCAAGGGGGCCAAAAGCCCTGTGCTCCTCTGGGACCCCAAGCCCAGGCCTTGGAGCTCGGGATGGGAGGGGTGTACAGCTCAGGGGAGGTTTCTTCTTGCTTTCAAAATACCTCTGAGATGTAATTTTTGTCTTGAGTTGCTAAGCTGAAAAACAAGCCAAAAATACCTATTTTGCTAAAAATAGCCTCTCCCTTACACTAGGTTCTCCAAAGCTGCCCTTGGTGCCTCTGCCCGCACAAACCCCCATCCCCGCCCACAGTAGTGCCTCAGCACACGGGCAGGAAGAACCAGAGGAAGACAGCAGCCTGACTGCTCAGCCCCTGCTTCCCCTCCAGCACCCTGTGTAATTAGTTTTTCCAGATCCTCGAGCCTCCTGTTCTGCTAAGTCTCATCATATACTCATTAATAGTTACAACTTTTCAGTCCTAGGTACTTTCTTTTTCTAACTGATGTTCAAAACAAGCCCAGGAGGTAAGTATTATTGTCCTATTTACAGATGGGAAAACTGAAGACTGGAGAGTTTGTATAATCGGCCTACAGCCATAAAACTAGGAAGCAAGAGAGACTCAGAACAAGTCTGTCTGACTCTATAAATGTGGTTCTCGAAGTGTGGTCCCTGGACAACAGTATCAGCACCTCCTAGGAACTCATCGGAGAACTGCTGAACCAGAAACTTTGGTGACTCAGGGACAGTTCTCAGTGTTCCAGCAAGCCCTTAAGACAATTCTACTGGACACTAACAACCGAGAACTACTGCTCAACACATGTGCCCTTAACCTCTGTGCTGCACTGCATCTCTATGTTCCTGCTCTGCATATGCAAAACATCACCCTGGCAGATCATCTGGAAATACAGACATCTCCACTTCTCCCTGTAGAAGCTACCAAGGAATTAAAGGGCTCTTCACTGAGGACTCCAGACCTGACCCTCATCTCAGTTGGCCACCCCAGCTTCATTATTGCACCACCAGTTTATCAACTGTTTGGAGTAGAAATCTGCGTTCCCACCCTATAACGAATTCTAGGACACTAGCTATCTCTAAGAAGGGAAATGATAGCTATTGAATCCAACTGGATATTAAGTTCCCTTTGTTCAGTACACCCCCAGCCTCTTTCCTACTAACAGTTCAACCCAGCACCGCCCCTGGAGAGGCCACTGTGACTGCTGTGGTCAAAGTTGGCCAAGGGCTGGGTCTGCAGCAGGCCCTCTGTGGGGCCCTGGAGATGCACTATCTCAGTTAACCCTCACAACAACCTAGGAGGTGGATACTGTTAACTGCCCATGTCAAAATGGGCTAATCAAAGCACAGAAAGTGTAAGCAATTAGCCTAAGATGACTAACTAATAAATTGTTGTTGAGACTCAAACTCAGTTTGACTTAAGAACCTGTGTTCTTCTGCCCTACACTCGATTGCCTGGCATGGGCCTTTCTTGGACAAGTCTTCTTTCTTGGTGTACTCCAGGCTCAACATCCATGTTCCAGGCTGAGAGTCCTCCTTGCAGCCGTGGGAATCCCACTTCTTGCTCTACCATAGTCTTCCCAGGCACCTTCCTCTTGCTGTCTCCCATCACCCTCCCCACCTGGTCAGGCTGCACTGCCTGCCCCCCTTACTCTTCCTGCCTCAGGTCACTTCCTCTCCTCTGAGTGCTGCTCGGCATAGAATAAATTCTATCTTCTTCCAGTTCCCAATTTCTAAGGCAGGTTTTTTGTTTTTTGTTTTTTTTTAATCTTACTGTCTCTGTTTGGACCAGACACTTGGTACAACTTCAAACATTGTTGCCTGCGGTTTGGCTGCCTAACCAGGAACTCTTGGCCCATCTGAAGCCAGCCTCCTTGAAGCCTACCCTCACATTTAGCGCCCTTAATATAGACTTTGTCTACCATGGAGCAGGGGGGACTGAGAAGATGAATGAGAAGCGAGGAGGTGGCCATTTCTTTGCCTAGTGGTGGAGCCAATACTGAGTCTGGTGATATAAACAGAAAAAAGCAAAACTGGGGGAGGCAGGGGGAGGCCTGCCGGGGGCTCCTCAGCAAGGGCTCATTAGAGTTCCCAGTAAGGCGTCTCCAACAAAAGTCTTAGGGAAGCTTCCTGAAGGGTCTTTTCCTCCCAGAGCTGTGGGGTGGAAGGGGGGCCTGGGGGATAAGCCAGCTCAACCTTAAAGGCAAACAGGAAACTCTGCCAACAAACAAAAGGAAAAAGGAAGCTCCCAGATTCCTGTTCCAAGTAGCCTCCTGAGAAGACTTTATCTTGGGGGAAAATTTTGCTAAAGGAAATTTGAACTGAAGTTGCAAATTTCCTTTGTTAAGAAAAGCAAATAACATGAAAAGGGATAGAAGCACCAAGACAAAGATCAGCCATGGCAGAGGCTGATCTGATCTCCACAGTAACATAAACGCTGCCCACAGAGGGGGATGGGAGCGGCACGGGAGGATATGAGCCCCACCTCCCCAAGGGGCAGCGAGCGCCCTGGCTGACCAGGCCAAACAGTCCAAAGTAAGGTGGTGGGGGCAGGTCATATTCCCCGAGAGTATCAGGGTGTAGTGTTTCTAATCTCAGGGGCTGCACAGAGTTCTGAGCTCCAAGCATGTGGGAAATAAGATAATCAAAGCCCAGTAATGATATACCAGTCAGTGTTTTTTTAACAGTCATTTTTTAAACACATTTTAAAATCTTCTTAAGCCCTTTGTACATATGAACTAATTTAAACCTCACAATAACTCTATGAAATAGGGAACCACTGCTATCACTGACCTTTATAGGGCACAGGGAGGCTGAGCAGCTGTTCAAGGTCCCATAGTTTGTAAGCCTCAGAGGCAGGATTTGAACGGCAGATCATCCCTTCTCTTGACTGTACAGCAGTTCTTAATTAATATTAGTAAAGTGTACCTTCTCCTCTCTGGTCTTTAAAAGAATGTTAGCTACTCCTAGGATGGCAAGAGTTTGGCAGAAAATAAACCTGGGTTAGAACCCTAACTCAGTGACCGCAGAATGGGACGGCAGACCTCACAGGGCGGCGGTAAGTAGTGAGTGAGAGAATGCGTGTCTCCAGCTCATAGTAGACGCTCAGTAAATCTTTAGTAGCTCATAGTTACCCATGTATGTCAGGGGTGGGCATGTGCCAGGCCCTGAATTGAATATCTCCTGAGTTGAATTCAGTAGGGCTAGATGGGTTTTACACTCCCGCTTCATTTCAGGGCGTGAGAAGTGGTGCTGGTCAGCATCTTGGGGAACTTCTCTAAACTTCACACTAGCTTTGTGCAATAGTTGCTGGGAGCAGAATTCGGATGAGGCCCCCATGTTGTCTTAGCCATATTTCAGTAAGTGAAACAGATTCAGTAGGTTGCGGTCACACAGCAACTTTCTCTCAGGCTTCTGTTGTCTCTTTAATCTCTCTCTTTAAGCAGGCTCTTCCTCGGCCCTTGGTTGGGATTTCAGACAGGTCTGGTAGCTTTCTGGTCATTTCTAGGCACATGGGTCATTATCAGTCATAAGAACAGCCTCATTTTGGTATTTTAAATTTCTAGGAACTTTTACTTACGTTAGAGAGCCTTTTCTTCTCCAATAGAGCAACATGCCAGATCCTAACTGTGGTCAGGGAGGGCTGCATGGTCATCTCCCTTCCTGTCTCCCCCACTTGACCCTCCCTTTCTCATTAGCTGCCATCTGTGACCCCTTCAGGATTAGATTCAGGGTAGCAAGGACTAGAGTAACTGTCTTACAGTCTGGACGGTCAGTACCTGGTGTTGGTCCCTGCCGAGCCTTTTGTGGGAGGCATTGCAGGTTGTTATGGGAACCTCCAATCAGTCACCTTAATGGGAGGGTGGCTATATGTCCTATTTGCAAAGACCATTCCAGTTTAAGCTACTTGCCTTAGCATATCTGTTAATAGCACCTCTTTTCTTTCTCAAAAGTGTCCCCATGTAGATGATAAATTATATAGTCATACTACTTAAAAACTATGAAACTTCCTCTGGCTGACCAAATTTCAACTTCCCCCTAGACCCGTAGCTCCCAGTGATCTATTCCTTCTGGCCACCCCATCCCATCCCTCTAAGTTTTGGGGTCGCCTCCCCTACATGCTCACATCTATCATAGCGTCCATGGAAACTAGACCTGTTTCCTCACCATTGCTCACACACACTGCAACTCATTCTGCCTCTCTTTCTTCAGTTCTCCCTGTCTCAGGCCTATCTGACTATCACTTCCTATAGCAAGTACCAGCCCTCCTCCCATCCCGGGGAGGATACAGAAGTCCCCTGAAACCCATCATTCCCCCAGCACCTGCCTCCAAGGGAATCCTCACTCTGGGCTCTTCCTATCAACTCTTTTTAAAGGCTGGGTATCAAGGCTAGCAGGCCTGGCCTTACCTTCTCTTAGATTGTCTTGAATAGTGGTCCGACCCCATATTCTTTTCTAAGGTGGTGTTGCTTAGCACCTGCTATAACATCCTTTGATTTCAGGGGCTCAGTCTTTTTCCAAAACAACATGGAGAGTTAAATTTAATACCTAGATACTTATGATTCAATAAAGAAGAAGACAAAAAAACAACTCAGGTCTACAAAATGCTACAAAGAAAGTGATCCTTATAGCAGTCTGTGACCCAAAGCCACAGAAGATTCCAGAAATGGAATGCAGTGTTGACAATGCAGAAAAGTAGCTGAGCAAGTGCAGCTTCAGCCAGGCTTTCCCTCATCATGGGAAGGGCAGAGGCCATTGGGGCTGCCTCAGTCAGTTTCCTTGTGTTCCTTCATGGAGATGCCAGTGCATGCAGCATCTGAAAACCTGAAACATGTCTATGGCACTCATACCCTGAAAATAAAAAGTCTGTGCAGATTTTATCTGGGCTTCGACCATATGAACAGAAAGTCCAAACTAGCATTGCCCCTCTGACAGGGGACACCTGGCCACACTGCTAACTGAGGTTTGTGTGCACAGAAGTGTCAGCCTCCCTGGTCCCAGTTCTCAGTCCTCTCAAGCAGAGGGAAGGCGCCTCCTCTGCGTGTCTCCTGGGGGTTCACGTGGTATCCTTAGAAGCTGAAGGGTAGAAATCCAGGAGTATGGTTGTGGGAGGAATCACTGTGCAGGTCTCCATTTTCCCTGTGGGTACCTTAAGAAGGCCTCTGGGTATTCTCAAGCCACAGATCAGTTCATCCAAGAGCAGTCTGTGAGGCCTGACTTTTAGCTCCGGGTGCGGCTCACTGCACAACTCAACCTCTGTGGAATAGAGTGTCCGCAGAAACAAAGAAAAGCTTTTTAGGGTAATCACACCTTTCCCCACAAGCCATGTTTTCATAGGAGCTTTTTGTTTTTTTCCCAGCAGCAAGGTAAAGCAAGTAATTGAACTAACTTGTTCTCAGATCAATGAATCCATTGTGTGCTTCAAGGAGCAAAAGGGTTTTTTTGTTTTTGTTGCTTCTCCCCCTCTTTCAGTGTTGGTTTGGAGCAGAAATTAAACTTGGCCATGAGCTATGAAGGAAAAGACCTGCATAGACAAACCTTTCTTTCTTTAGTTGGGATTTTGACTGCTTTAAAAATCCATAGGTTTATAACTGAGATTGTTACTAAAAACACATTCACTTGTACACATGTACTCTGTCAACCCCCCATCTGCCTTCACTCCTCCTGGGACAGCAGCTGAGCCCTTGCACAACCTTTGTTAAGGTGCTAAACTATTATGTGCCTGAGTCGCATGATGGTCTGCACCGGGTATTTTCAAGTAAGTGCTGGCAAAAAGGGAGATCAGAAGTTCATGCTTACCGTGGACAAAGGTTCTGATCAAAATTCTAGAGTGTTTCAAAACACTTACATATTGGGGAGGGAATGGCATTATTTATTTCACTTTTTCTCCTCTGCTTACAGATGACATAAATAGATTCTATTCTCAGTTCTGAGCTAGTTCAGTAAAGGATGCTGGGACAACTGGATAGCCACATGCAAAAGAACCCAGTTGGACCCTGTGTCAGTCAGCTTGGGCTGCCATCAAAAAATGTCATCAACTGTGGGGCTTGAACAACAGATATTTATTTCCCCACAATTCTGGAGGCTGGAAGTCTGAGCTCGGGATGCCAGCACAGTGTGGTTCTGCTGAGGGCGCTCTTCCTGGCTTGCAGATGGCCACAGTCTCTGTGTGCTCACATGGCGGGAAAGGGGGGAGGGAAGAGAGAGCGCAAGCACATATGATCTTCCTCTTCTTAAGGTCACAGTCCTATCTGAATAGACCTCTACCCTTATGACCTCATTTAGCCTCAATTACCTCCTAAAGACCCTAACCCTGATATGGTCATTTTGGGATGTTTACAGCTTCAACATATGAATTTTGGGAAGCCACAATTCAGTACATAGCAATCTCATCCTCACACCATACACAAAATAACTCAAAAATAGGTTAGAGAACTAAATGTAAGAGCAAAATCTATGTATTTTTTTAAAAATATTAGAATATTAGGGGCATAC
>NW_003852519.1:711958-734219 GCF_000181295.1 Otolemur garnettii
CACTTCTCAACAATTATTTATTATTATTACAGTTTAACATTATAAAATTAACAAAAATAATATAAAACTCATATTCTGGTGAAATAGCCACATGGTAGCTGAAAACCGTATATTCCCTTCCTATTCTCCCGCCCATTCATGCATTCTTTCCAAAAATCGGGACTTTTTTAAAATGCCGCAGGACGTGGGACAAATTGTTAAAAAGCAGACTGTCCCGCCAAAAGCAGGATGTCTGGTCACCCTATCTTAGACACAGCCTTCTTAGAAATGACATCAAAAGCACAAGTGACAAAGGGGAAAAAATTAATAAATTCGAATTCACAATGAAAAACTTTTGTGCTTTAATAGGGCTCTACCCTCTAGACACCATCATGAAAGTGAAAAGATACCTCACAGAATCAGAGTGAACATTTGCAAATCATATACCTTACAAGGGACTTGTATCTAGAATAAATAAAGAACTCTTAACAGCTCAATAAGAAAAAGACAAATAGCCCAATTAAAACGTAGACAAAAAGTATGAGTAGACATTTGTCTAAAAAAGATAGAAAAATTGTTGGTAAACACAAGATACATTCATCATTAGCCATCAGAAAACCATAAATTAAAATCACAATGAGAGGGTGGGGGAGTCACAGGGTGTGACACACCTCTTGGGGACAGGACATAATTATAAGAGGGACTTTACTTAACAAATGCAATCAGTGTAACATGGTTCTTTCTACCCTCAATGAATCCCCAACAATAAAAAAAAAAATCACTATGAGATACCGTTTCATACCCACTAAACCACTATAATTAGAAAGATACATAATAACAAGTATTGGCAAAAATGTGGAGAAACCAGAATCTTCATACATTGCTAGTGGAATATAAAATGGTATGGTCACTTTGGAAAACAGTCTAGCAATTTCTCAAAAGATTAAACCTAAAATTATTATATAAGTCAGCAATTCCTCTCCTAGGTATTTAATATACTAAAGAGAAATGAAAATATATATCCACACAAAAACTAGTACACAGTGTTTGTAGCAGAATTATTTTATAGTAGTCAAAGAATGGAAGCAATCCTAATGTCCATCAACTGCTGAATGATAAATAAAATGTGGTAAATCTATTCCGTAGAATATCACATGGCTGTAAAAAGGGAGGAAATATTGATACATGCCACAACAGAGGATGACCCTTGAAAGCACTGTGCTAAATCACAGAAGCCAGTCACAAAAGCTACAGATTATATGTTTAATTTACATGAAGTCCAGAGTAAGCAAATCTATAAAGATAGAAAGTAGATGAGTGGGTTGCCTTGGGTGGGTGGGCGGGGTGGGGGGGGTAGTGGGAAAAACAGGGAGTCAGTGCTGAGGGGCACAGCATTTCTTTTTGGAGGTGGCGAAAATGTCCTTAAAATTATCATCATGATAGTTGCACAGCTCCAGGAATACATGGGTCATTACGAAAATTTTGAGACACACAACAGTCAAGAAACATAAAATCCATGCAGAGTGAAACGAATGAAGCCCTCCCAGCAACACTGATAGGTTGAGCAAATTGAAATCTCCCAAGGGAATTACAAAGGACACTGTTGACTGTGTTTCTTGGAAGTGAAATAATGGACCATAACACAGTCTGTCTTGAAACTTCCTTAGTGAGAAATGCGTACTAAAAAAAAAAACCCCATTGTATTGTATATTTTAAACGGGTGAATTCTATGGTATGTGAATTACATCTGACTAAAGTTGGTGGATGTTTATATATCTATATGTATTGCATATATATATATATATATATATACACATACATACATACATTTAGAACTGGAAAAAATTGCATTGCCTGAGATTTGAAATAAAGACAAAATTAAGAAAAACCACTTTGGGAGTTACATCCAGCATCTGGGTTTTCCCTCATTCTGGGGGAAAAATCAAGATTTCTAGTTTTTCTGAAAGCTAGAAAAATTGACTTATGGAAAAATATGCCCAGCAAAACCAAGCAGGAGGTTAGACTACTTTCAGCTGAAGAAATAATGAGACCCTGTCCTATTTAGAAGGGTCAGAGCACCAGCATGTGACTTATACCCAGCTCGGAATGCTGCCTGGGAGGAAGGAAATGGACCACACAGACCAGTCGGGTCTCCTTCCCTGGAAGTGACCTCATCTCTGATATGTGAGTATAAAGAACAACAATGCAACTCTTTTCCCGATCATAAAAATAACTATGTAGGACAATATCAAAAGTACAGAGAAGTGGGGGGAATCACTTAATCTTGCCATCCAAAGTACTGATATTTGGCAGAGGTCCAACCTAAGCATATTGTTCCATATATTCAAGTTCATACTAAACATACAACTTTGCATCCATATTTTATATTCACAATCTATATTTCCCATTATAATTCAAATTCTCATAAGGACCACTTTCAATCAGAAAATAGACCAGAATTTTTTTTAACTAATTTCCTAATACAGGGCATTGATCTTCTCCTTCTTTTACTGTTACTTAAAAAAAAAAAAAAAAGTTGCAAAGAAAATTTTGAGCACAGAGTATTGATCATATCCAAATTATTTCCTTGGAATATAAATAATTTTATAATCAAAAGGTATGAAACTGTTTAATGGCCTTCATAGCTTATCAAAAATGTTATACTAACATATTGACAGCCATGTGTGATACGCCCATCTCACTACAAAAGATGAGGCCCTTTAAAAATAACCTGTTCTTCTCCTAGAAGAATCCTAAGGAAAGGATACCCATCACACCATTATTTATGATACAAAACTGGAGGAAAATTAAACACCCATCAGTAACGGAAAAGTTAAATAGATCATGATGGATTATTTTTCAATGATTAAAGAGGAGCAATTTCAAAGAATGTGAAATGACCCAAAAAACCTCAGATTGCTACAAACTCTCAAATGAATGACTTATACACCAGACACCAAATTCTTTGTAAGGTCAGGGGATTAAAAAAAACACACAAGCAGTGTTGAAATCCAGCTTGGGGGATCCACAGGTGAATTTGTGTTCTTATTTGCACTTTTCTTTATTTTCCAATCCGCCTCTACTGACAATTGACTATGCTTATAATTTTTTAAAGGTCATTGATTTTTAAAATTAGTGCATAAGTAAACTCCCTTCCAGTGTGTATACTGCGTAGAATAGATAGGTGGAAATCCAAGGGTGCCATGAAAAGGTGGTGGGGGATGGGGAATCTTGCTGTTTTGCATTCTAGCTCCAGCCTCGCTGCTTTCTGGTTGTGCTGTATACGGAGGCCTTGACTGGACCTCATTTCCCCCCTGTTACAGGGAAGGTGTCAGATGACCTCTCTGCTCCATGTTCCTGAGCCCATGATCCTCAAGGGCACCACCTGGACCGCAGCGGAGCCATTAATGGCCATCGACAATTGGTGCCCATGAGGCAAGCATCCAGTAAATAGCTCTACCAAGCACAGAAGGAGAAGGTAAACCTGAGTAAAGATGACACTCAGGAATCTAAACACAAGTCTGGCTTCAAGGAAAACCCCCGAGGATTGCAAAGTTCTGAGACAGAAAGCAAGATCCGACATCCCCGCCACTGTCTCTGTGAATTTTCCGCTACCCATTCTCCACCTTGACCTCTGACTTGTCTGGCAGGCTACTGGATTTTGCACTAACAGCAAAACTAAAATGGAAAGAAAAGAGGGTTTGGAGGCGAGGGAGTGAATAAAAGGATTGACAGAATATCCAAAGTCAATGGGATAGTGCAGACCTGCTGGCCTGTAAGCTGTCATGACTCACTCACTGGACCTGCATCAGACAGAAACTGAATTACTGTGGTCTGAGAGCTGGAATGTCAGCAGTGTCATCATCCTTAATTTGAAGAGCTCAAATGATAGTGGGATGCATTTATAATCAGGTACGGAAAATAACATTTGCCCTGGATCAAACATTAAAGGCAATTGGTTACCAAGGATGGGAAGTCAGGTTGACTATATTCTTTTCCTTCCCAGGTGACTGCCATGTTATGTCTGTATTCTTTTACATACCCAGATGCACAAGTGGCCAGAAATCCCTTTCTAGCCAGCAGGGACCCATGAGGGTCTGTTTAGCAGACTTATCCCAGTGTGTCTATTGTCAGTAACGCTGCATAAGAAACCTCCTAAAAACTCAATGGCTTAGAACAAGAGTTAAGTCTCACTGCCAAGTCTGCAAGACTGACTATGGTTCAACTGATCTAGGTAAGCAAAGCTACAGTTTAGTTGTACTTGGCTGCAGCCTGGACGTAACTCCAGCCTATAGTTTTGGCTGTAGGCAAGTGCATTCACCCTGGGGCCTAGGCTGAGCAGATAACTGCTGCCTGGGGGAAGGTTTTCCCACAATGGATCACTGAGAGACAAAAAGATCAAGCTTCAATACACAGGCTCTTTTCAAAATGTCATATCATATCCACTAGTATTCTCTTTGATCAAACCCAAAGTTAAAAGGCAAAAAGTACACTCCTCCCACCATGAGGCCATAGCAAGGGTGTTTAATAATAATTCTCCTAGAATGTGTGAGGAATTAAGAACACTGATTCTATTTTCCACAGAGGTGATTAGATCTCTGTATTCAACCAATTCTTCCTCCTCTGACCACTTCTGCTCTTCTCCTCTGGTTTCCCACATGAGGTCTGCACCCCTCCAGGTGAGTCAAATTGTCAAGGGGTCAGTATTATCCATCTAAATGCAGAAAGAATGACCTTTTTTTGGAAGGTTCAGGCCAACCTGCCAAGCTGCCATATGTCAAAACATCTCCATTATTTGCAAGCGGACATGATCATGCCAAATAACAGTATGAAGTCCTTAGAGGCAAAAAGCGGCTGAGAGGAGGAGTGGATTTAGCGGTTTGAACTAGAAATGAAGTTTAAATTGATGTCAACCCAAACATGCCAAGCAAAGAATGTTCTCTCAAGTCCCATTTACTTATATTTACAATGTTATCACAGAGGCAATAAATGTTTACTGGGAAAAAAATTGTCCTGGTGAGTAGAAAATACAACCATTCAGAATCCCACCACATAATTAGCTCATGAATATTCAAATTCTTTACATACGGGCAACTACAAAGCACTGGTAATCAAGATACCATTATCTAAACAACGTAGTGAAAATTTTAAGGCAGTATACCTAGGTCATTTGAAGGCCAGAAATTCTTTTTCTCATCCTTCAACTATAAATTCCTAGGTGAGTCCTCTCTTACAGAATCTTTTCAACACTTATGGCATATACCTATTTACCATCTCTCGCAAAAATGGCATCTATTACATATTACTTTTCCACATACTTTTTTATATATTACATCACCACAAATTTCCTTATCAACAAAGATATGTCTGTATCATCATTTTAAATTCTACCTTGTATTTTGTTTATGAATTACCATAAATTACTTAACCAGTGCCCCATAGATGGAAGTTTAGGTTATTTCCAATTTTTCAGAATTACTTACTGCGTGCATAATAACCCACGTCACTGCATACACGAACCAAGGCATTTATTTTCATTTTCAGATCTAAGAAATCTAAGCAGTGCCTTATTGACAATAAATAGAACCACCCTTGTGGTGTTAGAATGTGGGCAGCAAGAAAGGAAATAGTGTGGTTGGGTGGAGATTAGTCATTTCTGAAAGAGCATGTATGTGCATTTGCTTGTTGATGCAATCCACTCAAAATTTTATAGATGCAGGTTAGTTCCAGAACCCAGCTTAAGTTTTGAATCAGCATAAAGGAATCCTAGATTCAGATGCTCATCTCAGCCTCTTGGGTCTGCCAGGCAGGCTGGAGACAAAACAAGATCAGGCTCCTTGGTGGCCTATTGGCAATCCTGTCCTTGGAGTCATTTCTGGAAAGGCAAAGGAATCCCATGGAGTCTGTGCCACTGGGACAGAAATGCCACCCAGCTCCTTAGCTCATCTCCATCATCACAGCAGGGGAGGAGGCCCAGGCATCACCACATGGGTCAGGAATAGCTCGAATCCAGCATCAAGCTGGCTGATTGCAAACTAAGCCAGATATTCAAAGGGAAGGGTTTTAGAGGAAATCAGCCAACTCAACAGCATCAGAAACTGAGGAACCATTCCTTCTCCAGCTCTGCTCCCCAAGAGGCATCAAGGTGACACTGTCTGCAGCAGGTAGGGAAACTATTACTGCACAGAACAGTCATTTTAGTGCCAAAAGAACTTATTCTCTTCCCTCAACCCTCCTTCCCCCCAGATTTATTTCCAGTTCTTCCCAGAGTAAATCAAGATTATCCAGAAAAGAACATGCTTGTCCAAAAGACTTTGGTGTCACTCAGAGACAAGAAAGCCCAACTCTTCTGTTGGTCTATTTTATAACCTTATTCCAACCCTCTGACCTTCTTACTTTGTAACGCAGAGTCAAGATAACAGTCAGAGAATATTAAAGCCTACAAGGACCATGGAGATTTTGTCAGTATCTTCATCCTTCACTGAGCAAATAGAATCCCCAGAGAGGAGCACCACCTGCCCAGGAGCCCACAGAGTTGGTGGCAGAGCCCAAGATGCTTGGCCTCTCATCACTCTGACCAGACTCCAAGCTGGTCCTCTTGCCAATGCTCCCCACTGGTACCAGCCTTTTTGCCTGACTGCCTCCTAGGGGTGTCATGAAGACAAATTACTCTCCAGCTGTATAGTTCTTTAGTCCTTTGGATTAACTTGCTGTGCACAGTATACCTGGCAGGCCCCCATGTAAACTAAAGCTGAGAAGAAATGAAGCAGCCCACCTTGGTTAAAACCATCGATAGAACGCTCACTCCCAATCCTTCCCTCTCTAGACAACCTCACAGGTCAGTATGAGGCATTACAGAGACTTAAACCCGGTATGCCAGTCAGGATAACAGAACAGCTTATTCGACAGCCCTAAACTTTATAGGAATAGAACACAAGCTCAAAGGCAGCAAGAACAAAGGAACAGACAGATACATACACTTTTCAGAAATTTTAAGCCATGGAAAAAACAAAAAGAAATTTCTTTTCTTCAAAGAAAATTTAGGGGCAGGGGATTGAAATACATGCAAAGCTTATTTTTAGTGCCCTTTACAGATATAAAGTCATGCTGTTCGTTTAGGAACAAAAAAATGCATTATGTATAACTCATTTCACTCATAAAATTACCATGTTTTGTATATTGATATATTTAGACATTGGGAGATCTGAAAAAAGAGTTTTTATGATTTCTTTCCTGGTTATTTTCTTGGGCAACAGGGAGTTTAAAAAAAAAAAAAAGTTCTCAGTGGGGAAAACTTTTCAGACTTTTCAGAGAATTTACAGATTTTAGAATCTTCACTTCTCCCAAACTGACTACTTAAGTCTTCAAGTTCTCAAGTCATTGAACGCTAAAGACATGGTGACCTATTGTGGAACTTTAGAAAGTCCACTTTAGAAGTCCCCCAAATTGGAAATTCTCTTTGCCTTCCAAGGAAAATATATTCTATTCCTCCCACGGTAGCACCATTTAAAGCACATTTTTAGAAAGGAACCAGGAGAGACAAGTCATTGAGTGTAGAGGCTGTGTGAGACTTCCCTATATCAAGTCTACAAATGGTTGACTTCTCCCACAATCAATGGCCTAAGACCTAGTTGCTACACTTTATAATGTGCATTTATGTATGATTATCTGATCAATTTTTGTCTTCCTCACTAGATTGTAAATGCCATCAGGGCAGGAACCAAACCTTCTCTGCTGACTATTTTGTCCTCACCAGCAATGAAACAGAGCTGTAAACGTAGAGGCTCATTGGCCACTGAGACAGCTATTATTAGAATTTCCCTCTCTATATATACATGTACTGAGCTTGTATTACTCTCCCCATATTCTCCCTACTCTTCTGAGCACTGGCTGGATTCTTCCCTCTGCTCCATCTAACTCTTACACAAGATAGCCCTCCAAACAGGGGAAAACATTATGTCATCATCAACTCCTTCCTCCAGGCTAAATATCCTGTTTCTTCAGCTGTTCCATATGTGGCATGATTTTTTAGTTCCTTTATTAACTTGGATGCTCTTTTCTGACCATTTTACTGCTGTGGTTCTGTAGATCTACACAGCTAACAGGGAAGAGAAGCCGTTATTGGGATGGACGGTTATTGATATGTTAATTTCTCTCTCCCCAAAATGGTTCCAAGACCTAGGACTAACCTAGAACTCAGGAATGCTCTTCACCAAAAAGCTAACTGGTGACCATGTCTACTAGCTGTCCCCTAAAACAGATTCTCCCCTTTCTCGATGGCAGTAGAACTCCCATTTTTTTTGCTGGACAGGTAGCCATCTGTAACGAAGGCTGTATTTCCCAACCTTTCTTGCAGCTAAGCATGGCAATGTGAGAAACTTCTTATCAACAGATTAAGTAGGAGTGTATCAGGCAGACTTTGGAAACGTGCACCCTTTGCCCAGATGACTTCATTTCTTCAATTCTTTTTTCCTAGACTGCCACCATCTTACACCAAGAGCTCAGCATCACATATATGGCTGAACAATAAGGAAGAGAGATCCTAGGTCCCTGACAACAAGGAGTGTCCTGGACCAAGACCTTTTTTTGGTCTGAAAGAGAAATAAACTGTTCTTGTATTCAAACCATTGTGACCCTGAGTTTTTGTCACACATAGCTAAAACTAATCCCAGTAGTCTATCGCCCTGTCTTCAACCCTATTCAAGTGGTTTTGTAATTGAAGCAGCACATGGTCTAACTAAACACGAACCTGCAAGCTGATAACTTTCCCCATGCCTGTGATCCTGCCAAGGGCGAGCTTGCAGAGGGAAGTGTGGGTTCTGACACAACAGTATTTCAGAGAGGGTGGCTTGTCTAGAAAGAGCTTCTGACTCTCTTCCCAGCAAAAAAAATACAATGAAAAAAAAAGGAAAAAAGGAAATTCTGCCATGCAAGAGGAAAGCAGAGATAATATTTTGCAAAAGGGGTCATACTAATTTTTTTCTGTTAAAGTTTTGAAATCTAGGGCTCAGCACCTGTGGCTCAAGTGGCTAAGGCACCAGCCACATACACCTGAGCTGATGGGTTTGCATCCAGCCCGGGCCTGCCAAACAATAATGACAGCTGCAACCAAAAAATAGCCGGACATTGTGGCAGGTACCTGTAGTCCCAGCTACTTGGGGAGCGGAGGCAGGAGAATCACTTGAGCCTAGGAGTTGGAGATTGGTGTGAGCTGTGATGCCATAGCACTCTATCCAGGGTGACAGCTTGAGGCTCTGTCTCAAGAAAAAAAAATTTTTGAAATCTAATGGCTAATTTCAAAATTGCTTAATGATTCAAAAACACATCCCTCAGAGTACGCCAACTTATGGATCCTAAAAGATCAGTAGAGATGCCCACAAGGAGGCTGCAGAGGCTCACTGCCCATAGCACAGTGGTTACAGCACCAGCCACATACACAGAGGCTGGCAGGTTTGAACCCAGCCCAGGCCAGCTGAACAACAATGACAACAGCAACAAAAAATACCCGGGCGTTGTGGAGTGCACCTGTAGTCCCAGCTACTTGGAAGGCTGAGGCAAGAGAATTGCTTAAGCCCAAGAGTTTGAGGTTGCTATGAGCTAAGACACTACAGCACTCTACCAAGGGCGACAAAGTGAGACTCTGTCTCAAAAAAAAAAAAAAGAAAAGAAAAGAAAAGAAAAAAAGGAGGGTGCCAAGGAGGTGAATGGTAAGAACACCACATCACTGAACGCACCACTAAGGCCGGGGCAAAGACAGGTCTAGAAGACTCTCCACCTTCATGGTGGAGCTAACAGGCCCCCTCTAGCCTGGAATTTCAGCTTACATATGCCATTTCCTGATTTAATGTCAGTTATTTGTTAGTTGTCGTAAAAAACGGTCAAAGTATTATATTCCCTGGTATTTTGCTTCCATTTGGAATGTAGAAAGTGAGGACAGACCATCATTCTCCCCTAATGTTAAGAACAAGCTAATCATAGTTTTAAAACTCTGACGAGCTGAGGACACAATGATATCTAAGCAAAGTAAACTCCAGAGAGCAATCAACCCTTCCTCGGACAGAAGAGACGGGTGCCTGCTTCCATCCCGCAAAGGAAAGAGGAGAAATCTGCTCCGGACAGAGAAGACGAGAACCCTGTCTGGGTGTGATCTTTCCAAAGACATTTCAAATAACAATAAAATTTGACATTTATACTAGGAACAGTGAACATAACCCAAGCGAGGGGCAAGCACTGTGGAAAGCTCACACACAGGCTGACAACGCTGACTTCATTCCAACTGCTGCCTGGTTAACAATGCTTGTGGGATACCCCTGCTTATAATGTGAGCAAAAAGTGTGCCTTTTAGAATCACTCCAATATGAACAAGAAACTTCCCTCCTCATCAGTGCTACCTCTGACCCCTCCGTCTGCTGTTTGTGACTTTCTAAATGCCTTAGGCCGCTATAGAAAGCATCCCACATTGGCATTTTCCTTTCTCTCCTCATCGGCACGTCCAGAGTTTTCTCCATCAGTGGAGAAAAGATAATAATTAATTATTAATTATCTATTAATTTAAATAGATAATAAATTAAAAGATAAAATTTTATATACACTGTATTTATTACATATAACATGGTGCTTTGAAGTATATATACATTGTGGACTAGTTGCATCTAGCTAATTCACAAGTGCATCGCCTCACGGCGTTACCATTTTTGTAGTGAGAACACCTAATATCCACTATCATGGCATCAGCGGTGATATTTTCAAACTAAGAACAAAATATGTGTCAAAGATGGACAGGAGGTATAGCCTTTAAAATCTGTAGATAGTTATCTGTGGGGGGTTATCACTACATGCTGGGATGGCAGTGATTGTCATGTTCTTCTCTGGGTTTATTATATTTTATAATTTTCTATAAAAAATATTGCTTGGGTAATTTTGAAATGTTTAAAATAAATAAACCTAACCCAAACATTAAAAAAAACTTTTGAAAAAAGACGATGGGAAACAAAATCAAACTACAAATGATGGCTGGAAAAATTATCTATAATAATATCCAACTCGATACATTAGGACAGGAAACTCAGTTGAGAGGGAATGATGTATAAATAAATATAGAGGCCAGGCACAGGAGCTCATGCCCGTAATCCTAGCACACCAAGAAGCTGACACAGGAGATCACTTGAGATCAGGAGTTTGGGACCAGCCTAAGCAAGAGTGAGACCCTGTCTCTACAAAAAATAGAAAAATTAGCCAGGCATGGTGGTAGGTACCTGTAGTTCCAGTTTCAAGAGGCTGAGGCAGGAGAATCACTTGAGCCCAGGAGTTCAAGGGTGCAGTGAGCTATGATGATGCCACTGAACTCCAGCTCAGGCAACAGGGTGAGACAATAAAAAATAATAATAAATAAATAATTCAGAGGCTCATCCTAATTAAAGCAACAAAGAGATGTCATTTTTCTTACCTGTTAGTCAGAATGGCAAAAAAAATTTTTTTAATTGAAATCCGGTAGCATTCTGTGTTATGAAGCATGAAAAGCAAGTGCTCTCCCACACCACTAATGGACTGGGAATTGCTGTTTCTGGAAATCAGTCTGGCAATAGCTACAAAAAAATTGAAAAATGAATAACCTTTAACCCAGTGACCCCACCTCCAGGAATTTATCTTATGGAAACAAAAGCACTAGTTTGAATAAATATTTACAAGAATATTTATTGTAGTATTATTTCTAGAGGTAAATAACTGGAAACTTTCCCAAATTTAATAAATGGAGATTAAATCTCCAATTGGGAATATCTGTACCATGAAATACTCCGAAGCTATTCAAAAGAACAAATTAACTATTTTGATTTGGAGGGATTTCTACAGCAAAATGTTATGTGATAAATTGCATAAAACTACATACAGGGTCATCCCAATTTAAAAAAAAAAACAAAGTCGTGTGCATTTGCATTAGTTTGGTAAAAGATGTGTGAAAAGATGGACAATAGGTCATTATCACTGGTTACCTTAGGGGGCTAGGGGTAGAAATGCCAAACTGATGAGAAAGGTGCTGAATTTTGTTTTATTTTACTAGTTACAGAGAACATGGGTAAATTTGGCTTATTATATTTTATAATTTTCTATAAAAAATGAATATCACTTGGGTAATTTTTAAACGCTTAAAATAAATTCTATAATTTGGGAAATGGAATTTAAAATCTTTTAGAAGATGTTTAGAATTGAAGACTAGGCACCGTGCATTCTTCTCTCTCTGGAATAGCATAGACTCCAGATTTCCTCTCCTCCCAGGTGACAGAATGAGTTCATCTTCGGCTTAGATGGTTTGTGCCAGGAAGTTTCCTTTGGTAGCCTTGATTCATTGGCTGTTTGACATCTGAATATTTTGACACTTTTATTTCTTGAAAAGATTATAGGGCAGTCATTCCATTATGAGGCTAACGAGACACAGCATCTCCATCCAATCCTAAGTTGTGCCCTGCCATCGTCTGCACCCCAGTCTTTCCAGGAAGGGTGTTTTGTGGTTTAGTGAGAGGAAGTTTTCAATCCCTGGCAAGAAGTGGAGGATGTTCCTAAAAGTGAATATAGGATGAAGATTTGAAAAGCATCCAAATAGTATCTTTCTGGTCCATTCCATTCCAGCACAATTCTCCTTGCATATGTTGGCTACTGCTGTACTTCAGTCAGACCAAACAGCTAGAAAATTATTAGGGATTTAAAGTATCACCCAAGTTTGCCCCACAGCTCTGAAGATGCCCACAGCCGCCACGTGTCCCTGTCCGCAGAGGAGTCCCTTAGTAAGAAAGGCCCTTGCGGGGCGGCACCTGTGGCTCAGTGAATAGGGCACTGGCCCCATATACCAGAGGTGGTGGGTTCAAACTCAGCCCTGGTCAAAAAAAACCTGCAATAAGTAAATAAATAAAATTAAAAAAAGAAAAAAAAGGCCCTTGCAGCTGCCATAACCACCTAGGGGGTCTTGGTGATTAAGAACCTAATTAAGAGATAACTAATCAAGAAAAGACTAAAGTTTACCCAGTCTTCATGCAAAAAAAATACGTGGTTCTAAGAGTGTTCAAACATGTCTTGAAACTATAAGAACCCGAGGCGGGGAGGTGGGGGGCGGGTACCATTCTTCCGTTATTCCTTTGGCAGGAATAGGGAATCACTATCCTCTGCTCTTCAGTAATTACTGCATCAAATGGCCTGGAGGTTTCTGATTATCCAACCGGAAAGGGAACTGTTGCCAGATTCCTAGTTGATAAAGTAATCACCGGACACTGAGCTGCAGCTCCTGTGTTCTCATCTGGGGACAAAGACTGGAAGGGGGAAAAAGGCATAGATCTTACAGGTCTGGTAACAGTCAGATGCTAAAATAGGGCCCTATGATGAAACATGATGCACTCACTGAGAGGCCAAGGCCATTTGAACGCTAATTATTCTTATGTGCTTAAAAATCCAGGAAGACCCTCCAGCTCAGACTTTGCCCCAAGCTCCAACAACACATATAAAATTGCTGTTTAAGGCCCAGCGAGCGCAGTGGCTCACACCTGTAATCCCAGCACTCTGGGAGGACAAGGCAGGTGGATTGCCTGAGTTCAGGAGTTCTAGACCAAGCTGAGTAAGAGCGAGACCCTATCTCTAAAAATAGCCAGGCATTGTGGCAGGCGCCTATATTCCCAGCTACTCTTACCCAACTGAGGCAAGAGAATCACTTGAACCTAAGAGTTTGAGGTTGCTATGAGCTATGAAGCCACAACTCTGTCTCAGAAAAATTAATTAATTAGTTAATTAATTAGCTGTTTATACTGACCATTTCCTCCAGGCAGCTTTCCACTGAAAAGAGAAGCAAGGGTGTGGAGTTAGCTGGATTCTAACTAAACCCTCTAGAACCCTCTTCTACCCGTGTGTTCTGAACTTATCCCAGGCAAGAAAGTGAGAGGATCCCAGAGAACAAGGGCCTAGAAGTGGCAGCCCCTGGAGTTGCAGTTAGAATGGACAATTGTCACTTGTTCCATAACGTCCATTCCATCTTTTTCTGCCTACAGCTGCAGATTATTGTTAGGAGTATCAGTCACAGTTGCCCAGAAAAAGCAGAATGGAGTGAGAGAGATACCCAGGAACAGATATACAGACACACACACACACATTTATTACGGAAATTAGCGCTCACAATTAGGAAGGCTGAGAAGTCCCACCATCTATATCTGCAAGCCAGAGAACCAGTAGAGTCAGTGGTATGACCCAGTCTGATGCCAAAGGCTGATAACAGAGTGGGGACTGCCTGGTATAAGTGCTGGTGCCCAAAGGCCTGAGAACCAGAAGCTCCTGTGTCCAAGGATGGGATAAAATGGATGTCCCAACTCAAAGAGAGAGCTAATTCACCCTTATCGGCCTTTTTGTCCTCTGGGGCCCCTGAGACAGACCAGATGATGCCTGTCCTGAGGGTGGACCTTCTTTACTTAGTCTACTGATTCAAGTGCTAATCCTTTTCAGAACCACCCTCACAGACAAACCCAGAAATAAGATTTTACCAGCTCTCTGGGCATCCCCTTAGCCCAGTCAAGTTCACATATAAACTTAACCATCACAAGGTGCCAGCTCTCCTTCTCTTAGTCAATCTCAAACAAAGCATCACATTCTCTGCAATAATCCCATAGCAGCAATAATATAATCCGATAGCCCTGGGGATCTGAAATGGGACTTTCACTGGGCCTTCTCCGGAAGTGGCTACACATCTTTTCCCTTGGATTTGAAAGTAAGATGAATTGGGACCTGTGCAGCCATTGTAACCCCAAAAGGGGAGAATGGTGAACAGAGTAACGGTGTACGTGATGGGATGTGACAGAAGCACTATGACAGCAAGTAGCCCCCTCTTGGGCCCAGGACTATCACATAAGCAATAAATCTCCTTTTTGCTTAAGCCATTTAGGGCAGGACTGCCTTTGTCACATGCAATACAAAGCATCCTGACTGTTATGATGAGATGGCCGAAAGCCACAGGCCAGAAAGATGACAGAAAGAGGACACATGGTTTCTTTTCTCCATTTTAAATTTCCAAGCATTCTGCTCACTATCCACATGCTAAGGAAGGTGTCACCTTCTCACCTGGGGAGGGGCTCTTTCCAATCTGTTCTGGCTTTCTCTAGAAGACATCTCTTCTGAACAAGACATCCTGGTGGGAAGTCCATGTGCTGTTTGCTGTCCTTCTCAATTTATTCTTATTATTAGCAATTGCAATGCATCTCTCAATATTCAGAGACCAGTCAGGTGGTCCAACACTGGCAGGAGGTTTGTTCTTCCCCGTGGTGGAAAGAGTTTTGCTATTAGTCATCCACATTCTCACATGGCCCCCATGGTGACAGTGGCACACAATCGTGTGACGGCCTGTCCAAATCCCCCTAGTCCTCCTGTGTGCTTTAATTAAATTGGCCGCTGCACACTAGTCACTTAAAAAAGAGGGTTACTGAGGGTTATAAACAAACAAGGAAAGGAAAGAGATCACTGTCTTCTCCCAGTCTAGGTCTCAAGATGGATACTCTTCCCACCTGCCTCTCCTTGCTCAGGATGAACAAGGCATGAAGATGTTAATGACCTGCCTGAACTTACAACCTGGCTACTGCTAGGCCTTCATTTCTATTTCTTTATTTTTTGCTTGTCTTCTTTTTATGAGGAAGTTATAAATAGCAGGTTGGGTCTTAACATTATCACCTAACCAAACAAGACATGCACCAAAGCATTCCTCTGACCAGGGCTCACAACTTCCAGGGTGGTCCTACCCCATCCTGTTAGCGAGGAAACGGCCAGCTCATGGTCTGATCCTAGAATAGGGACCAGCCCCTCCACGGCTGCTTTCTTCTCAAGATAAGTCAAAGGAATTGGGAACTAATTATTATTGGCTGTGCTAGTTCACTGGACTGAGATCCCCGTACCTTCAGAAAGAATGTTTGAAGGGACTGGGTCTTAGTACACATAAATAGGATGAAATAACTGCCAGATGAGTTAATTTTCAGACCAAATCATACTAATCTACACCTCACATGATCAAGGTGGCTTTTCCTTCACCTTTCTCCAAGGGCAGAAGTCTAATAACAATACCCTGTGTGACATTCTTGGTCTGATAAATTGAAATCCTCCCAAACCAGCCCTGATAATCCTTTCACCCTTCTTTCTCAAGGGGAGATAATCACAAACAAAGCTTACAGAAGCCTCACACAGGGTGAGGCCTGGCAGGGTGGAGGGAGCAGATTCACAGAGGAGCAAAGGAAAGAGAGGAGGCTCCCCCTGCACCCCACCCCTGCCCCGCCCCATCCCACCCCTACCCCCCTTCCCAGTGCTTAACCCCCAGAGAAAGTGCTTTGCCTCTTCCTCTGGAGAGGATGGAGCACCTGGTGTCTTGCAGCTGAATTTGTGATTACACTACACAGGACCCATTAAAGGAATACATCTGAATAAAGACATAAAGAGAAATAATGAAAGAAATGGCAACACAATAACCCAAGAAATCAGAGCCAGGGAGCGTCAGTTCCCAGAGAATGGAAACAGACTCCTCTCCAAAGCCCAGCCACCCTGTGTCAGCAAAATTCTGAGGTGGGAAAACACAAACTACACAGGGAACCCCACCCTGAGCAGCAGACTCCAGCCGGCTGTCCTGGAATTCAGTTCAGTTCCCACACTGCCCACCTGGAGACAGCGTTGGGGCCCACAGGTCGAGGGTTCAGTCCCCAAGATGACCCCTCCTTCCCACCAGTCGCAAGTCTGGGCCTCCAGGATTTCTGACCATCAGGCTTCCAGTCAGGGTTCCCACGACCCCTCTTTGGACTCCATTAATCTGCTACAACAACTCACTGAGCTCAGGGAAACACATTTGCAGGTCTATTACAAAGGCTCGGAGCTCCCATGCCCTCCCTGCCACCTTCCAGCTCTCGGGAAACTCCAAACCCAGGCGTCCTGGGTTTTTATGGAGACTATATTATGTAGAACCGATTGATTAAATCACTGGCCATTGGTGATGACTTCCCCTTGCCCCTCTCCATTCCCCAAAGGGGGAGAAACAGAGCTGAAAGTCCTAACCCTCCTAAAATCAGCCCTATCCTGAAGAGGCCTAGGGGCTATCAGTCACCGGTCACTCATTAGCACACAAAACAACACGGCTTTGGAGAGTCTGAGAGTTTTAGGAGCTTTATGCCAGGAATGCGGCAGAAGACCACAAATATATTTCACATTATCACAAAAATGTATCTACTTGTATAAAGTACGGAACAAAAAAAGTTGGGGGATCAGAACTCTAATATTTTCTGCTTTGAACTCTGGAATTAATTCAAGGACTAGGACCTATTTTTTGATGATGTTTATCAAAAGTGTGTGTGTGTATTCACATATATGTGTGCATGTGTGTATGCATGTATATATTATGTGTGTGCATGTATATGTGCATATATGTGTGAATGTGTATGTGCGTGTGTGTGTGAATGCATGTGCACATCTGTGCGTGTGTAATATACACAGCATTGGCAGTACAAACAAACCGGCCAAGGCAGAAATTGATAATTCGGAGATCTGTCTGAGTTAAATGAATCTCATGTCATTTTCTCCATTTAGAAAATAAGAAATAAATTAACAAAAATACAGCAAAATTATAAAAATAAATCTGATATTTTAAATATCCGTAACATTTTGAACATCACATCTATTCTGAATTACACAACTCTGGAATTCATTGTGCTTTTCATCATATTATTTTACAAGATTTGTTGCATATCTACTATTATCCCAATTTTTGCAGAGGAGAGAATTTAATTTCATACACATTGAGGATCCTTGCTAAGGACAATAGCTGATACGTTGCATGGTGAGAATTCAAACCCAAGTCTTTCTGATGTCAAAATTCGTGATCTATTATACACTGTTGACTCTGTTCAAAATAGTTCTAGCTGCTTGAGAAAAATCTACCTCATTCAGCCTAAAGGGAGAATGGGAATGCCCTATTATTCAGGGTCTCTTACAGGAGCAAAGTATCCTCTCCTCCCCTGCTCACCAACCACCGCACAGACCACTGACCACAATGCCATCAGCCCCCTTGCAGCATCTGAAGAACCCCGGAACTTCTTTCCTTCTTGAGTATGTTGTAGCCTAACCAATCTCTGGGGCTCTAACATTCCTTCCCAGCCCATTCTATGGCACTGACTTCATTTTTCTTCCAAAGCATTCTAGAGTTCTCATTACTTCTAAAGAGACTCTACCTCGCTCCTGCCCTAGCCTGATCATCCCTTTCCTGGGTTTCCCATCCTGATACTCCATTTCCTTGGGTTGGTTGGATAAGACTGTAGCAATCCCAACCCAAATTAACTGCTTCCCCTCTCCCTCAAGTCTTCATACTCACAACCACCCCTCCCTTCTACCTGCCCCTGCCTGGTGCTTCCCTTCCCCAGCCTGCCTCAAATCCAGCAAGCTGGCCTCATCTGTGTGCTAGGTTAACGTTCTAATCCAATCTGTTTCCTCCCAGTCTCTAAAGATGTTTTGGAATGTTTTAATAAAACAAATGAGAAATTACAGCCTTCTGATTAAAGTTTAATAAATTTATTTATCAAAGAATATGAGAACATTCATATTAAAAAATAATGAAATGTAATAAAAGCAATAAAGATGAGTAATAAAATCAATAGATATTCTAAAAGCAAGAAGCAAATGATAAGAAAAAATAATGAGATCATAACAAAGGCAATACGTGATTCATTAAAACAAAGGGGAGGAATACTTCCCAAATAGAAATAATGATAAGTAATAAACTCCTGGATTGTTTAATAATCGAATATATAAGGAAAGGTGAATCATAAGACTATGCTGGGAAAAGACTTAAATTTCCTGCTGATTTGACACAAAATGCTGGCATTGATAAAGATAACATAGAATGTATAATACACCATGAAAATGAGGACATGCATGTGAACAGTTCAAAGAGTGTTTAGGATAGAAACTCACAAGGAAATTTCAAATGCCCAGAAATCTAATAACCGTTTTTTGGGTTTTTTTTAATTTGGCAGGGGCTGGGTTTGAACCCACCACCTCCAGCATATGGGGCTGGTGCCCTACTCCTTTGAGCCACAGGTACCACCCTCTAATAACTTTTATAAGAAAGAAAGTTGAGGCCCGGCACCCGTGGCTCAAGCGGCTAAGGCACCAGCCACATACACCTAAGGTGGAGGGTTTGAATCCAGCCCAGGCCCGCCAAACAACAATGATGGCTGCAACCAAAAAATAGCCAGGCATTGTGGCAGTCGCTTGTAGTCCCAGCTACTTGGGAGGCAGTGGCAGGAGAATCGCTTGAGCCCAGGAGCTGGAGGTCGCTGTGAGCTGTGATGCCACAGCACTCTACCCAGGGAGACAGCTTGAGGCTCTGTCTCAAAAAGAAAAAAGAAAGAAAGTCGACAGTTGGTTTGCTCAAATTTGAAAAATGCTAAATATTCTCTTAGCATTACCAATCATAAATTGTAAAGGTGGAAAAAAATTAAGCTATCAGTAATAAAAACAAATAATCTTTTATCAGCCACACTAGACTGAATAATCTTTCTATTCTCTCTCTAGAAAATATCACAAAATTGCTGTCATATAAAAACACAAAGGTTGATTAATGAGTACAAAATACACTTAGAAGAAATAAGACTTCATGTTCAATAGATTAGTAGGGTGAATATAGTTAATATTAATTGATTACACATTTCAAAATGCTAGAGGAAAAATAATTTAAATGTTCCTAGCATAAATAAAAGATAAATATTTAAGGTGATGTATATCCCAATTAACCTTATTTCATTATATGAATGTATCAAATTATCACATGTATCTTGAACATAGGTACAGCATTATGTATTGATAAGTAAATATAAAACCACAAAGAATATACAAAATTTATAGTGTAAAAACAATATTACAAAAGCATGTCCAATAATAAAAATACTGTTGTTATGATTGTTTTTCTCATTCTAAATAAGTCAGACCTAATTTTGCTTTCTTTTACTTAAAGAGAAAGGTCTCCAAAAATTGTGTAAATTTCAGCCTCGCAAATCCTGGATTCATTTCCACAATGGGATCTTGGGTTTCTCCCACTCTCCCTCCTTACCCAAAGTAAAGGCTGACTCTCTTTCAAGCAGACAGATAGAACAGAACCAGAAGAAGACAAACAGAAATTCTACCCACTGTGATTTTCCCCTTAAAAGTCAGTAGGATTCATTCACTAACAAGCATAAAGCCCAGTGAAAATGCAGAGTGCTCAAAGACTCAAGGAATTACTGTTTTCACCAAATCACCTATGACCTCCAAACAGATATAACAGCTAGATAGAACATGTTCAGCTGGCTCAGCGTCTGTGGCTCAAGTAGCTAAGGTGCCAGCCACATACACCTGAGCTGGTGGGTTTGAATCCAGCCCGGGCCCCCCAAACAACAATGACGGCTGCCACCAAAAAATAGCCGGGCATTGTGGTGGGCACCTGTAGTCCCAGCTACTTGGGAGGCAGCGGCAGGAAACTTGCTTGAACCCAGGAGTTGGAGGTTGCTGTGAGCTGTGATGCCACAGCACTCTACCCAGGGTGACAACTTGAGGCTCTGTCTCAAAAAAAAAAAAAAAAAGAACATGTTCAGCTTCATTGTTGTTTCAATTATTCTGTTTTTTCCAAATGTAAATATTTTGTTTGCATAAGTTAGCAGAGTAAACATAAGGCTTTCCTTTTCATTTATTTTTTTTCACTTTCTCACCCTCAGTAGAGTGCTGTCATCATAGCTCACAGCAACCTCAAACTCTTGGGCACAAGCAATCCTCTTGTCTCAGCCTCCTGAGTAGCAGGGACTACAGGTGTCTGTCACAATGCCCAGCTATTTTTTAGAGACAGGGTTTTGCTCTTGTCAGGCTGGTCTCAAGCTCCTGAGCTCAGGCAATCCACCCACCTCAGCCTCCCAGAGTTCCGGGAATATAGGCGTGAGCCACCATGCCTGATGGTCAACACAAGGCTTTCCTTCTTGGCCTAATGAAAACACAGGTGAATGAATGAACATACCTGAGGAAGATCTGGGAATCTCACACCAGTTTTGGAGGATGTTACCTATTTGGCCTATGGTCTTCTTTCTAAGAAAAAGCTCTTTGTTGCTTGAATAAGCATTTTTTGGTACATTAGACAGGGTAAAATGATAAGGTTTCACTATAGAAAGAATTATTTTTTCATTTCACTATTTCCTCAATTCCTATTTGCCCTTGGCTAGATCTCGGAAATTGCCTATTACATTTAGTTAAATCTAAAATGTAAAGCTTTACAAACAACATAATTCTATAAGTTCTTTCATTGATGGGTTTTTCATATCAGTTCAATTCAGCAAACACTGGTTGAGAGCATTTTAGCATGACAGGCATGGACCTGGGCCTTGGGGAGTACAGAGCTGAAGATTCAGGATTCTTTTCACAAACATGTCAAGGTGATAAACGCTGCTCTGACAATCAGATCAAAATGTTGAGAGAAACAGGAGAAGGAGCAATTAATCCCACCTGGACCAACTAGAGAGAGAAAAAGTGCATTCACAGTGTGTTTTGCAGATCCCGAGGGCTCCACAGTAGAGCTTGTGCGTGTCTCCTGGGCAGTGGGGAGCAGAGAGGCAGGCTCCAGGTCTCCGAGTATTGATTCAACCAAAGCATCTCTCCTTCAGTCTATTTTATTTGTTGGAAATCTGCATTAGACTTCTCTGACTAAAAGCTGCTGCTTGTGAAAAATAATGGTTTTAAACAACTAAATGAGATGCCCTTTGATCTGGGCTTTGAAGTTTAAAGAATCTGTCCAAGCAGAGATGAAATCCAGTGGCTTCAGCTCCCTTCAGTATATTAAAATGCCCAAACCGACATCTTTACCCCTAATTATTCTCCTAGCACTGGTATCCCCCTTCTTTAATCCGTCTTCTGTTCTCTATAACACATGTTTTAGAAGCTTTGATGGCTACCCATGGCCCACTGGATAAAATCCAAACTCCTGTCTACGGCCTACAAAATTCTTCCTAATCTGGCTCCAAATGCCTTCTACCATTCATTATCCTTCACTTACCCAAAGATATTTTTGGGAGACAATTTTTCATAAGTCTCTCACCTCTCTGCACTTCTTACAAAGAGAGGCATCTATAAATTTTGTCCTAGACTATCTTTTCAAGGATGTTTGCATAGTGAACAGCTTTGGGAAACAGAGATGGTGACTCTCTCCAGAATAGAGGGAAGGTTTCTTTCCTTTCAAGCATACTAAAGATAATATCTCCCTCCAGGAAAACATTGG
>NW_003852519.1:734465-737635 GCF_000181295.1 Otolemur garnettii
TAGGCTGTTAGCTTATATGCAATGCAAAATCTAAGACCTTTCACAGTTTGTCACAGATCCCCATGTGTGGTAGGATAAACTAAATTATGCTGCAGTGACAAATGACCTCCAACTCTCAGAGACTCACGACAGAGATGTGTTTCTTGCTTATCCCCCACGTCCTTTGCAGGTCGGCTGGTGTCTCCACTCCATCACCATTCTTCATTGTATAATCTAGCAAAGCATCCATTCTCTGGAACGTTGTTAGTGGTCAAAGGAAAAGAGTATGTGGCAAAGAATGTACCAGCTTTTAAATCTTCCACCTGGAAGTGAGAGACATCCCTTTGCTTACTTTCATTGGCCACATCTAAACTCAGGTCTACTGCAAAGTGCAAACTACCATATGAGCAGAAAGAGAGCTGGACCATTGTTAAACATCACTAATGACTACCAGAGCAACCTGGTCTCCATTCACACCACCTGACTGGTCTTTATGCAAACCTTCTGTGCTTGCTCACACCTGTGTATTAGATAAGCAATTCTTTCTTCCCCAAATGTGCTTCTTCTCCCTGACTCTTCACCTCTTCCCACACCTCTTATTACCTGGATAATACCTACTACTTTTCAATACCCAGTTCAGACATTACCTCTTTTTGAAGCCTCTTTGATCATCCCTCACCCATAAGTACATCCCACTTTCCTAGGTTTCCATAACACCCTGTGTACTATATCAAAGAACTGAACCCATAATCCCATCCTGGATCATGAATTTGACTTCTTCCATATATCAAGATCTCTCAAGGATAAAGGATAGAGGATGGGCTTATAATTTTTTAAGCTACCTTTATGCAAACCCAACACCATTCTTATTAAAATATTTCAGAGGATTTCTAGTCAAAATTAAAAAAAATATTTACTATAACCTTCAGAGCCCACATAGTCCAACCATCTCTCGCCTCAACTTTGAGCCATAATGCCTCCTGTTAGTTTCTCACACGTGTTATACTCTCTCCCTCCACAACATCTTTGCCTCTGCCTGAAACCCCCTCATCCTACATGCTCTGCCTCGCCTAATTACCCTTTCTCATCCTTCAGATTGGAGCAGAAACATTGTGTTTTCAGGGAAATCTTTCTACCACCCACCCCTAGTCAAGATCAAATCTGCCCACTACATGTTCTCATAGTGCCATGGACTTCTCCTTGATAGCACCCTGCACAGCCAGTATTTTATTGCTATTTGTATGACTATTTTACTGTGTCCTCCCCCCATTCAACCTTAAGCTGAAATTCATGAAGATATGAATCCTATCTATTTTTGGCGTCCTGATTCTTACTATATTGTCACCTTGTAGGACTGGTAGATATAGGGCATGTGAATGAATAAATGAGTGAATATAATGAGATACTTGGTATATGTGTGTTGGATGGAAGAATTTCAACTAGAGGGGACAGCAGTGAAAAAAAGATACAAAAGTTTACCTGGTCTGCAGGACAAATTTTTCAATAAACAACAAGAAGTGCATAGGAGGCAGACTACATTTTACATAAATCTGCCAGTATTTCTTATCATTGTAGAATCTAAATTGTGAAAGATCAACTTAGTAAATGCTGGATTTCCAGGAGAGTTTAGAGATATAATCTCATTACTTTTCAACCTTTGTCTGTAGATATAATTGACATCTAATTCTTTAAACAAGCAGAGACCTTTCGAGCATGTTCCTGTTACCATTATCTAAAATGTATTTGTGGATTTACTATTTACAAAGCATCTTCCCTTGTGCTCCATATTTAACACTATAAAATCCTAATAATCAAGGTTAAAAGCATCACAAAAGCACACAAAAATATAAAACACACAGGTATTTATATAAAATAATCATACAAAAGAAAAAGAAATTAAATGGCAACATGCCAGAAGTTCAGCAAACCACAAAGAAAAAAGAAAAAGCAAGAATTTATAAAACAATTAGAAATCAAAACAATATGATAAGAACAAATCCTTACGATTTGTTACGATCGATAGTAACCTTGAATATAAATAAATTAAATGCTCCACTTTAAAGATACAGATTGGCAGAATAAATAAAGAAAGAAAAACGTGAACCAACTAGATATTGCTTACAAGGAACTCAATTTACCCATAAAAACACATAGAAAGTAAAGAGGTGAAAAAGATATCCACCAAAACAGAAAGCAAAATGAGCAGGAGAAGCTCTACTTACCCTTATATCAGATAGAACAGACTTTAAATAAAAAACAGCCAGATGTGGTGGCCCATACCTATAGTCCCAGCATTTGGGGAAAGCTAAGGAGGGAGAACCATTTGAGGCCAGGAATTCAAGACCAGCCTGGGCAACTTAGTGCCACCTAATCTCTACAAAAAAAAATATAAAAAATAGCTGGGCATGGTGCCATGCATCTATAGCCCTAGTTACTTAGAAGGCTGAGACAAGAGGGTTGCTTAAGCCCAGGAGCTGGAGTTGTCATGAGCTATGCTCCAGCCTGGGTAACAGAGTAAGATCTTGTCTCACCAAAAAAGAACAAAAAAAGTCATTATATAATGATAAAGGAATCAATTCAAAAAGAGTATATAATGATACTAAATATACATACACCTAACATTGGAGCACTAAGATTCATGAAATTAATATTACTAGACCTAAAAAGAAATTGACAGCAACACAATAATAGTGGGGGATTTTAATACCACATTCACAGCACTAGACATATCAACAAAAGAGAAAATTAACAAAGAAGTATTTGACGTAAATTGGACTTTAGACTACATGGAATTAACAAGTACAAAACATTTCACCCAACAACCACAATCCACAAAACAACCATAATCATTTCAGCTTAGTGCCCTAGCTCAGTAGTTATAGCACTGGCCCTACAAACCAGAGGTGGCAAATGTGAACTTTGCCTGGACCTGA
Source organism: Otolemur garnettii (assembly GCF_000181295.1). NCBI lineage: Eukaryota > Metazoa > Chordata > Mammalia > Primates > Galagidae > Otolemur > Otolemur garnettii. The sequence continues at coordinate 737,378 of NW_003852519.1, forward strand.
TTAAGAAAAAGAAAAAAAGAAAGAAAGAAAGAAAAACTATAATCATTTCATCAACACATGGAACATCCTCCAAGATAGACCACACTTTATGCCTTAAAGAAAATCTTAACACATTTTTGAAAATTGAAATCATATGAAGCATCTTTTTAGATCACAATGAAATAAAACTAGAAACTAATATGAAGAAAAACTTTGAAACTATACAAATTAAGCCACATGCTCCTAAGTGATCACTGAGTCAATGAAGAGATAAAGATG
>NW_003852519.1:738166-758457 GCF_000181295.1 Otolemur garnettii
AAAAAAAAAAAAAGATGAAGATGAAAATTTAATTTTTTAAAATAAACAGAAATAAAAATACAACATACCAAAACCTGCAGGATACATCAAAAGCAATAGTAAGAGGAAAGTTTATAGCATGAAATGCTTCATCACAAAAGTAGAAAAAACACAATTAACAATCTGCACTTAAGGAACTAGAAAAACAAGAACGAAACAGGCCCGATGTTAGTAGAAGAAAATTAATAATAAAAATCAGAGCAGAACTAAATGAAATAGAGGACAAAAAAAAAAAAATACTCAGAATCAACAAAATGAAAAATTGGTTCTTCCAAAAGATAAACACTACCTGGACTAACCAAGAAAAGAAAAGAGAAGATCTAAATCAACACAATCACAAATGAAGAAGAAGATATTGCAACTGATGTGCAGATTACCAGAGAATATTATGAACAACTATCCACACACAAACTAGAATGAAATAATGTCTTTTGTAGCAACTTGGATGGAACTGGAGGCCATCATCCTGACTGAAGTAACTCGGGATCAGAAAAATAAATGCTGCACGTCTCACTTGTAAGTGGGAGCTAAACTATAGAGTGCTGTAATGGACACTGGAGATTCACAAGGGAACGGGGCAAGATGGGGAGAGGGATGAAAACGACCTATGGGGTACAATGGATACTACGCAGGTGCTGAGTACCCCAGCATCCCAGCTTCCATCACTGTACAATAGGACATATGGTACATACTGTATATAACAGAATTAAACTCATACCCCCTAAATCTATTTAAATGCTTATAAAAGTAGGTCATAGGATCTGCATTTGACATCTTTGCAGAATAACTTTTTGATATGTTTGTGGGATAATAAAATGGCAGTTAAGCAGCAAAGAAGCCCCCAAAAGAAGAGTAGATGGCAGAGGCACAGAGAGGGAGATTGGAAGACAAAAAAATCAAAAGGATGAGGAACAAGGGGAAGGAGATCCCCTGCAAGGAATGCAGGGATGGGCCACAAAGCAGGACAGAGGGCAGTGGTCTTTGAAGTTGGTGCCTCCAGACTGTGGGAGTAGAGACACTGACTGTGCAGGTTAACAGATGAGTGGGAATCTTTACAAGGGCAAGTCCCTGGGGAGTCTGCAGGGAGCCTATAGGGACCTAAATTTGTCAACAGAACATAAAGGATATTTTTAGGTGTCTGTGTCATTAAAGAGCTTCTCATATGGGTGGTTGGGTGTTGTAAGATTGGATTTACAGGAACAAAATGGGATTAGGTAATAGGTCACAGAAAATGGAAGTCAGTCTTTATTGTTTGTCTTCAAAATTCCATCAGCGTCTGGGCTTAGTCAGTTGGGGAGATGAGCATCTTGAGTAGGAAGGATGCCTGGGGAATCTGAATAGACCAGCAAAGATGCAAAGAATGCAGTGGATTCCCTCATCATTTCACTGAGGCACGTGTCCGCCCCTGATGCTCCCAGGAGAGCTGTACCAACCACAGGAGGCTGGCGTGTGTTGTTCTAGGGAACCAAGCTGCACAGCAGAGGCCCATCCAGCCCTGGCCAGCTTCTAGGAGTCTGTGTGAACAGCGTCAGGCCATCCTGTGCATGTACACGCACAGCCTCACTCTCTACCCCATTGCTCAGGACAAAACCTGGACATCATCCCTGACTTCTCTCACTTTACTGCCCACATCTAACTGGTTCTATGTCCTACTATCTCCCAAAGCTGCCCACCTCTGGCTATCCCCATAGCCGCTACTATAGTTCAAAAAAACTGTCACCAAAGGATGTTCCTGTCTGGCTCCTTTCCTATCTGTTTCTCACACTGCAAAACTGATGACAGTCCTTCCTGACTATACCTCTCTATTAGTTCCCTTCCACCCTTGGGACTAGACCCAAAGTTCCTGATACTGCCTGGAAAATCCTGCATGAGCTGGGTGCTGGTTGCTCTCCAGATCTGACACTGGGCTTGCCACATGACTTTGTCCAGCCGCACTCAGTTCTCAGCACCACAGGAATGCCTGGCTTCCTCTCATTCCTGACTCAGGCAATGCATCTTGCTTTCCCTGGAAATCACCTTCACCCCACTCCCGCCACCCCTTACCCTCAGCCTCCTCAGATCTGGTTCATCTGGTTAATTCCTGCTCTTGAAATCTCAGCTGTGATGTTTCTACTTCACAAAACCTTTCCAACTCTTCCTCGGCTGGGTAGATGGCCCTAACCCAGTGCTCCCATAGAAACTTGTATTTGGCTACTTGGTGTTGTCATTTGGCTTTTTTAACCTACTGGTAGCTGTCTCTCCACCTAGAGCAGCAGTTCTCTTCTGACTGTACATCAGAGTCACGTTATTAAAAATGCTAATGCCAACTAAACCAGAACTTCTTAAGGTGGATCTGAGCATCAGTGTTTTATATGTTCCCCCAGATAATTCCAGTGGATAGCCAGAGGTGGGTAACTCTGAGCTAGACTGCAATTCCTGGAGCTCAGACAACAGGCCAGATTGGTCTTTGCTCCCCAGGGCACAGGAAACAACCCAAGTGCTTGTTACACAAACAAGCCTCCCACCACCCACTTCAGTCTGCAGCAGTGGTTTTCAACCTTTTCTATCTCACAGCAGTAGAAACCTATAGTTAAACTTCCATAGCACACTTAGATTATGTTGATCTAAAAAAAAAAAAAGTGGAAAAAAAGAATATACTTACTGTTCTTTGCACTTCTTTCAAAAATAATTTAATTAATGATCTTTAAATTTTTTCATGGCACACCTAAGGTCCTCTCACACTGGCCTGCAGGGTGGAGACTCCACAGAGGGGGGGTCATAGAGAAGAGATGGGTCTTGGAAAGAACCCTTTGCTGGAGAGAACCCACATCTCACCCCTGACTCATCAGCTCCTCTGGCATAAAATTACAAAGCCGAGTTACATGCAGAGACCTGGGGTACAACGAACCTGTCCCGTTGGAAAGGCTTTGAAGTCAAATAGCCACGTACTTCTCTTTGTGGCAGGGAGTGTAAGAGACTTTCAGAGCTCTTTAGATTTAATCATCTCCTCAAAGAAAGCACATGGATGGATAAACTAAGGCCTCCCAGACACTCGGAGTGTCTCTCATCATCTCAAATCTCCTCCAGAACAAAGCAGAACCAAAATCAATAGGCAACACCCAGGAGCAGGCACACAGGTAATGGACCCTTCCTGCCCTCCACCCCTCACCCTCAACACCCGGCGGGGCAGACGGAGCCTGCCCCACACTCCCCTGCCTCTTAGGGTGGAGGGATGTGCATCTACGCAGGTAAGATGCAGAGAGCAGGTGGTGGAGAGGGACAGTTTCACACCGCAGTGACCCTTTTTGTAAAAATGGGATCACGTTAGTTCCTATTGAGAGAAGGGGAATTTTATCAGAGAATCCAGGGTCTTAATTAACATGAAGAGACACAGGTCTCTTTGTCAAACAACGCCTTGTGGGAGCCTGCCCACCCCACTCCCCAAGAGTGCCCAGGGCTAGAATCCAATCAGATGACAAGGGATGGGCAGGGAGGTGGGGCTGAGAATTGCGCTCCCATCAGAAGTCTGGAGGGCAGGATTGACTCTGGCAACTGCAGGATCTGGTTTCAAATCCTAACCAGGCATAGCACTTACCAGCTCTAGAACTTGAGCTGATACAAATCATGCATCTAAACTATTGCCCGTTCAACAAACGTGAGTGCTTATTATTGTTGTTGTTATTGGTACAAGGAATCCACTTAGCAGCTGCAATGAAAACCTAAAAGGGCCATAAGAAATGGGGAAGAGCCGTCACCAAGGGAAACTGGCTGTAGTTTCTTGCTGTGGTTTATTTGCAGTGTTCAACCACACTTGCGCTGCTGGTTGTCTTGGGGAAGGTTAACAAGGCCTCTACTGACTGTCCTTTGCTTAGCAATGGACAGTGGGACTCTGTTCAAAGTGTCGCCCCCATCAGGTGGCCTCCCCGGAGCCCCAGGTTGATATGTGGTTCAAAGTGCCCAGGCAGGACACAGCATCTGAGCTCGTTTCCTGCCTGCCTGTTCCTACATGCAACGGCTCTTGAGAAAGGGGAACTGATTGCCATCCGTTTCACCCCTGTTACTAGCTGACAGCATCGGGGTTCCCATTCCAAGTGGCCAAGTCACAGACGTCCTCCTGACGTCCCAGCTCACTGTTGCCAGTGAAGCGGGCAGGCTAAGGGGAAGTGAGCTGCCTATCAGCCCCAGGGATCGGGAAAAGAGCCGGTGTGCCTTTAAGATGAAGGTGGTGGGCAACCATCCATCTTCCCTAAACACAGCCTTGCCTTGTTCTTCCATTTCTGGCTGAGTGATAAAAACGTTAAATGTCATTTCCTGTATCAGTGGTTAACCACTAGATGCTGGATCAGAGATTTACCAGAAGTGCTGAAGTTAAGGAAAAAAAAAACCTGCTGTTTTCAATAACCCTTTCTTGCACCTTATGGGAACTGTCAACCTTTGGGGAAGGGGTTAAGAGGGGTTGCTGGATACACTCAGGTCTGGATTCGCCAAATACTGTCTTATGCTTCATACAGGGCATGAAGGGAGACATAATCTGGCCGTGCCCTGAGCAGAAAAGCCGGGAAAGGCAAAAGGAAAGATCTTCGGTGCGCCACCTTGGCCCTCTTCCCTCTCAGGTTACCATCCCTACGGCTATTTGGTTTTATTGGCCCAGCGTTTTTTGTAGAGGACAGCAGCCCTGGCAATTGGATTTCCTCAGTGGCCTGCAGCCATGAGTGTCCCCAGTGGCAAGAAAGTGCTCTGGGGAAACTGTGGTCTGGAGACAGAGAGCCCAGCTCCCTCTTTTGTTCTGTCTTCTCCACCCAGTTGCTTTGCTCATTAACTAAGTGCTTAGGAGAGTCAGGTGGAAAGGCCTGGCTCAGCCCCGAGGTGGCAGGATGGACTGCAATCCACCCACAGCTTTGCCCAGCCGCTCTGCTGTACTTTACCCTGAGGGGACTGTCACTGGGACAGAGATAGACAGAGCGCCCCTGGGCTCCCCACCAGGCCTCCCTGCCCCCATGGGTGGACACAGAGACTCCTGAGCTACACCCCGTTTCTGCAGTTGTGTGCTCCATCCCCATTGCTGCTGTGGATGCTCTGTGGACACCAGGTGCCCCTAGCACCTCACCTACTTCTAGGGTGACCCACAGTCCTGATTTGCCTGGGACTCACAGGATTCGTGGGGAGCGGGGCGGGACTTTTGTAACTAAAATTGGGAAAGTCCCTGGCAAACTGAAATGAGTTGGTCACCCCACAACAGATGCAGTGGCTTGCACAGGCACATGCATGCTCCACATCAAAACTGTGGCCGCATGTTAAGGACAGACACAGCCGGGGCAAACTGGAGAGGGCATGGTCGGGAGGGGGCGTTAAGAGTTCCCTGGGGAGAAAAGACAAACTTACCCCTGCTCTCCCCCCTGCCTGGCACACACCTGGATGTCCTCCTCTCCCAACTCAGTGGTTATCAGAGAGATCTGAAATCAAAGTCAGAATAGGAAGAGAAAAAAGCATAGGAAAAAAATATATTCCGCTAAATCCCTTGTAGGCCTCTGAAACGCAAACTTCCTATCTCCTGTCTCCCACCGCTCCCAGTGCCGCATGCCTCCTCACTCCGTCCCATTTTACTAACAAGCCTGACTAGCCTGCCACCCAGGACCTAGTCTCCCCACTCTCACTTCTACTCACCATCCTCCAGCAGTCCCTGCTCCCACAGACCTGCCTCCATCCTCTCCAACCCTAGTTTCATTTCCCCCAGACATGTAAGAAGCTCTCTGCCCACAGGGTCAATTCTGGACCTTGACAGAAAGTAGCCGTTACATAAGTATAGAAAATGAGAGCAGATGGGGATAAAAAGGAGGAATATTGGCTGGATGCTATTATTGATGCGTCTGTAGCCATTTGAACATAGAAAACTTAAAGGCCATTGATTATGGTTAGATCAATCTAGAGGGTAATCGCTATTAGAGAACCCAAACTCTCTGCCCTTGGCGCTATCCTAACCAATATTTTTATAAACACTCGGGATGAAGATTTTTTTTTTAATGTACACAGAACAGATTTGCAGATAAATCAAAGCTGGAAAGTATCACTAATATGTAAAATGCTGGAATTAATGTTCCAAAATTATCTCAGCTTCCTAGATTGATGGACCCAAACTAATAAGATAATAATTCACACTAAGAGATATAAATGCTACATTTGTGGCCACACTACACAGCAGAACAGCCAGGAAGATTGGATTTAGCAGCAGTTAGTGAAATTCCAGCAATACTCACAGTCTTTGAGCTAGAGGAGGAAACTTTAAAACTATCTATTATCAAAAATCTCAAGCTCTTTGCAAAAATATTTAAATCAATTAGAATTTCACACAGAGAACCAGTAAGTCAAAGAAAATTTTTAAACGTTCCGATCTGGTTAAACTTTAGGGCATAAAGTCTAACAAGTCCGTCCCCCACAGTTCCCTTCTCCCACACACACTTACAGAGACCCCTAAGTTGTCTTCCCAAACTCCTGGGGCTCTTGTGAAAACACACATTTGAATCAATCCCTTTGCTCTTCCAAGGAAACACCGCTAGTGAATGTCAGAATTCCTGGACCCCTTCATTCCCTGAGTCAGCTTATTTTTGTTTTCTTTTATTTTTATTTGTCTTTGGCCCTCCCTGGCATCATATTACACATTTTACTATGTGTACACCGCCTAACTCTCTCTGGAGTGCTGTTGTCTTTCCTCCACCGGTGTATCCCCAGGGCATGGGATGCAGTGGGAGCTTGGTAAGCACTTGCTGGGGAAATCAGTGAGAGCACTGGAAAAGAGCCCAGTGTCTTGGTCCTGGGCCAGTGTTCCCTCCCAAGGGTGTGACTGTCCCAAACAACCACCCCAAGGCCAAAAGCACTTCAGGCTGCATTACATCATTGTCCTTATCAAGGGTCCTGTGATGAGGACCAATGATTGTCCTCATCATTGGTCAAGACTTTTCTGGAATAGCGTGTTACTTTCTGGAATTTACATTAAAGAAAAGCAACATGGGAAACAAAGACGGCGGGATTGGGGTACGGACGCTATTCTTGAGGGATAACTCTGTGCCAGGCACATCGCACATTTATCTCACGGCCATCACAATTATGGTGTAATCATTATACTCCTTTTAAATCTGGGGAAATTGAGGCTCAGGGAGTTTAAATAATTTCTCCAAAGTCACACCACTAAAGGCTCAGCTTGTGTTCTGCCTACTCTACAAAAGTGCCTTTTGGAGGAGTCCCCAAGAGGGTAAGCAGAGTATCTAGTAATCACCACAAATGACATGCCCCTTGTGGAGAAGCCCGGGCACGCGTGACGGGCTGGAGGAGGAGAGAGGAGACCGTGATGGCTGGCAGTCAGCAAGGAGAGACGAGCACTCTCTGAGGGGGGAAGGTGCTGAGGCTCAAGACCACGTGGCAGGTGAGGTGTGGAGGAGATCCTGGGAGGGCAGAGAGGTCCACACAGCTCTGACATGTGTGAACTTTGCGGGGGCTGGAGACGGCTCCCCGTGCCCGTCACACAGACTCCCCGTCCCTGGAGACGGCTCCCCGTGCCCATCACATACACTCACCACGCCTTGGTCACCATATCTTCTGTGCTGTAGGCTCTCAAGAGCTACCTACTGGTTTATTTTCCTTTAACTATAGGTAGCAGCAGCAGCATCTAAGAGCTGCCCCCGAGTTGTGTTGGCATCGTGTTCAGAGCTTCCTGGTCTCTATGGTTAAAGAAACAGCAGCAGGTGGTGTGCAGTAGACAGGCTCCAGCCACAGGACACAGTAAATGGGCAAGGTCAGTGGCAATGAAGGAGCGGGGCCGGGGCCTGAGCCCAGATGCACCAGGCCGACAGACTTGACCCCGAGACTCCACCCCAGCAGAGGCAGTGCTGAGCCTAGGCTATGGGAAGAGCTGCCTGGGCCCAGGTCTCCTAACCATTCTGACATGTGAAGGCAGACTGCAGGATAGGAAACTCAGAGTAAAATGGCCTTTTCTCTCTTAAAATTCTGCTCTGATCAAGACCCTGTCCAGGGGTTGGTCTTCATCTCAAGTCTGCTAGAAATTCTGCCTCAACCATGAGCTTTCTGGAACACAGAGGCAACCGCAATGATATATACTGGCGCAACTTTCAATTGATCAAAACATAATCAGAGTGACTAAGAAATGGCTTTCCGTTCCATGCCAAAGTCACCTTCTTGCCACTCTTCCTTGTGCCCCCGGCCAGGGTGCCTTTTAGTATAAGCCCAGGTGGTCAAGCCACACCCTCTTTGGGGACCTGAATATCACTTCCCATCAGCTGTGCCGAGAAACAAATGAAGAATTCACAAGGAGAACTGAGGCTGAAAGGGCAGGTGGGAAGACCCCACAGGTAACTGCAGAGCCCTGTCTAGAGGGCTTGTGGAGTCACCTAATCTCTTAGTGAACACGTTCAACTTTGAGGCAGTCTGTCACAACCACCCAACACAATGGACCCAGCTCTGTTCTAATAAAACTTTATTTATGGATGCAAAAATTTGAATTTCATATAATTTTCATTTCATAAAAATGTTACTTTTTATCCCTGAGTTTTTTTTTTTTTTTGAGACGAAATCTCTTGGTTTCTCACCCTCAGTAGAGTGCCATGATGTCACAGCTCACAGCAAGTCAAACTCTTGGGCTCAAGCGATTCTCTTGCCTCAGCCTCCTGAGTAGCTGGGACTACAGGTGCCCACCACAATGCCTAGCTATTTTTAGAGACCGGGGTCTCACTCTGGCTCAGGCTGGTCTCAAATTCCTAAACTCAGGCAATCCACCTTCCTCGGCCTGCCAGAGTGCTAGGATTATAGGCATGAGCCATGCCCGGCCTTTCCCTGATAATTTTAAAATGTGAAAGCCATTCTTAGTTCACTGGCAATACAGAAATAGGCAGAGAGCTGGATTTAGCCTTTGGACCACAGTTGGTCAGTTCCCGATCTAGCCCAAGCCCTTCCTGAGACGTGAGAAATCTGACTCCCAGGAAAGGCAGCGACTGGTGGTTCCTCGTAGGATTAGAATCCACATGTGGTATTTGATTCTAGGGCTGTGCTCTTTCCCCTGCTAAGTGATACTTCAGCTGCGCCCCTCCCCTTGGGCACTATGTGCCCCTACTACAAGAGCAACAGCCGAGTCCAAGCCCTGCCAAACGCAGCACCTGGTATAGAACTTTTGGACACGACACCCCAACTCTGTCCATTCTTGCAACTCGTCATGGGATGACCTTGAGCTGGCCTCTAGCTGAAGCTACAACCTGGGAACTAGGCTGGCTCACCTCTGAGCGTGTGTCCTTTGTCTTTGTCCTCCCCTCGGCACACCCCCACTATGATCTGCCCTCCATTCCCAGGGACATCCGGGGGCTGGCAGGCCCTGGCACCCACCCCCTCCAGCTGGCACTGCCGGCTGCCCTCTTCTGCAACCATCCCTTAGAGTAGCCAGTTCTGATGCCCCCAAAGGATAGTGACTCTGGGTAGGAAAACTAGAACTGGAAGCAGATGAGTTGTCTATTTTCATGCAGATGAAGTCGTGGGAGGGTGTGTGACTCATGTGTTGAGTGCTTTATGAATAGCATGTTTCTATCATTTTCTGGAAGGCAGCAAGCTAGCTTTCCCCTGAGGTGGTGGGTGAGCCTGTTGTTTGGGGTTTCCTCTCTGAGAGGAGAGTTTGATTTGGGTTCTACTGTTGTTCTGTTGGTTTTTTAATTTTTGTTTTGTTTGGTTGTGATTTGTTTGAATGTGGACTTGGAGATGGCAGATTGGGAGAGAAAGTTTTAGGAAGGGGAGTGGGGGAGTACAGCCAGTGTCTGCAGGGTCTGATCCTACAAAGAAGGTCAAGGTGGTTCAAAGTCATACAGTCAGCTGCCTGGGGACCTGCCAAGCACCAGTTGCCTTGGTTAGGAAATCAGCGACAGTTTGACATCTGGGTCTGGTGTGATTGCCATCCCAGGATAAGGGAGGGAAAGGGGAGAGTCCTGGCATGGGTTCCAGGCAGGCTCAGAGCCCGGGGCCTGTCCCTGTCACCACACTCAAGAATGTGGCTGCTCTACCCTGCAGCACTTCCCTCCTTATGCCAGCGATGGTAGCCAGGAGCCTGGGGCAGAGAAGCCTGGCCACTGTCCAGCCCAGGGCACTGCTCAATATTAGCTCCCTGCATGCCAGGGATCCAACACTCGAAGAGGGTGGATGCCTTGAATTAGGGTATTAGGTCCCTGGATCTTCTCAGGGAGCTCTAGGGGCCTCTGGGGACTTGAATAAAAGAATCCAAGGACTACTGTGAATCCTGCACCTCCCTTAACTAGCAGTTTGCTAATAAAAGTCAACAGCCAGCTAGCCAACAAAATGGCCCTGATTTGTAGCATTTCCTAATTCCTGTGGTATAAATATTCCCCCCTGGGCTTATGAGATCGGACAATTAAGTTTGTGAATTCATCCTAGGAAAAATGCGACACACCTCACCACAAAATACTACGACGGTCACCTTCGAAGTGCCCCTTTGGGGAAGCTATGCACTGTCACCAGCACCTAGTCCACCCTTCAAAGTAATTTTGGAACCCTTTTTCTGGAATGGCCATCAGAGCTACCATCATATAAGGTCTGACAATTAAGTTTGAGAACTCATTCTAGAAAAAGTGCTTTGAAGGGTGGACGAGGCACTGGCATGGGTGCATAGCTTCCCAAGGGGGGTTCTTCAAAGGTGATGGTAGAGATTTGTTCAGCACTGAGGTACAATGCACGTTTGTGATCTTAACTGTCAGACCCCTTTCTATGCAAGTTGCCAGTGTGATGTCAATTGGCTCACCCAAATCCTGAACATTAACATTCCGCTCCCCCAAGTTGGAATGAGCAGGCTCCAGTACACCACCGCCCTGAGCCCTTTGGAACCCGAGGAGGGAGCAGAAATCACAGATCATCAGGTACCAGGCCGCCCAGGTGCCAGAGTGAACCATAGCCCCCAGTGAAGCCATAGGCCTTCTGGGCCCACAGCACATCACTGTTGAGGGACCTAGTGGTAGGAGCAGGGGATGGCTAGTAGAGGCCCTAAAACGCCCCTGGAGAGTGCAGGAACGGAGGAGTAAGGGAACAGGGATAAATGCCAGAAGTACTTAGATATAATACTGCTAAACGCCAGCCAGAGGTCCTTAACTGCCTCCCTTTCCTCTTTCCTGTGTGGGTGCCCATCCCAGTCCATCATTTCCAGGGAAAGTTTTACTAAAGGAAGTTAGAGCCATGGTTCTGCAGCCCTGAGAAGAGGTGCCCACCCCCCTCACTTTGCAACATGCTAAGAAGACATGGTGACTGACGTGGAGAAATCTGTCCCCACATAGCACTGCTCTATCTTCCTGGCCAGGCCTAGGCAGCACCAACGATAGACTCCCACTGTCCCACTGCCACCAAAACCCCCCATGCCCTGGTCCGTAACACACTTGTGCTTGGTCAAAGGAGGAAACCCGCACCTCCTCCAACTCCTTCAATTTCCCTTGCAGTCCACCCAAACTCACTTATTAAAAGAGATCTGAGGACTCTTGGATCACCTAAGGCCCCTCCCCTTGGGCAGTTTCAGCTTAGCAGGCATTCTGGGAAGACAGCCAAGCGGTAACTCACTTATGAAAGACTTCATTCTGTGTCTACTGTCCTCGCCCAGCAGCTGACACACACAGAGCCCCCTCACTGCCAGCTCAGTGGCCCTGGCTATGCAGAACCTCCTACCTGGCCTGGGACACTCGCACCACCCGCCCCTACTCCCTTCCCTGGAGACAGCAGCCCTGAATTCTGTCCCTGCCTCATCGTCTTAAATGCTCCTTTAAACTCTTTGCACTAGTTTCCTTATCCAGAACATAAAAATGGTTGAACTTTAAAATAATAAAATTCCATACAAATTTTCTAGAAAAGTAAGATTTATATAGGACTTAAAAATTACCCAAAAAGCAGGTGAGATAAGTAGTAATATTAGATAATATTTGGAACTGAAGTTCAGAGAGGTTAGGAACTGTATGGAAGGTAACCTGGGGAAGAGGTCACCCAATCAGACTCCCACGTTCCACATAGACTCCTGAGCAAGGTGCTGCAGCTAGAATCCCACATCAGGGGCTGGATGTGGTGGCTCACAGCTATGATCCCCTGTGGCCTCCTTTGGAGGCCAATGTGGGGGGATTAAGGCCAAGAGTTTGAGACCAGCCTGGGCAACATAGCAAAACCCCATATCCACAAAATAATTTTAAAAATAGTCAGCCATGGTTGTATGCATCTGTAGTCCCAGCAACTCAGGAGACTGACGCAGGAGGATCACTTGAACCCAGGGGCTCAAGGCTGCAGTGAGCTATGATCATGCTACTCCATTCCAGCCTGGGTAACAGAGTGAAACCCCATCTCTGAAAAATAATAATAATATTAAAATTAAGAAAATAGACTCACACATCAGAGCCTCCCAGCTTTTCCTCTGGGTATGAAACAGGTCTGCAGCTAATATTCATATCCTTTTGGATCACTCAAAGTTTAACTGCTCAAATTCTGTTCAGACTGGTTCCCATTCCCAGGCTGAGAGACTAATGTGAAGATTCTTGAACGGAGGAGAAAAGAAAGGTCTGTCCTAAGACTTTACATCTTTTGTATTTTCCTGGATGGAGTTGAACCACATTCTTCTTAGTAAAGTATCACAAGAATGGAAAAGCCAAGTATCCAATGTGCTCAATACTAATATGAAACTGATATATCAGCAACTATACACCCACATGAAAGAAAAATACGGGTATGTTTTAGTGAGGGAGGAGGAGGAGAACAGGGGAAAGGGAGGAGGGAGGCTGACCGGCAAGTTCTAACCTAACCTACACAATGTGGGGGTACACGGTATACGGCCTGGGTAAAGGGCTCCACTACAACTCGAACTGTGCTTGGTATCCATAGCACAGTGGTCACGGCGCCGGCCACATACACCAAAGCTGGCGGGTTCAAACCCAGCCTGGGGCTGCCAAACAACAGTGACAACTACAGCCAAAAAATAGCCAGGCGTTGTGGAGGGCACCTGTAGTCCAGCTAGTTGGGAGGCTGAGGCAAGAGAATCACTTAAGCCCAAGAGTTGGAGGTTGCGGTGAGCTGACTCTACTGAGGGTGACATAGTGAGACACTGTCTAAAAACAAAACAACAACAACAAAAAAGAAATGAAAACAAGGTAACCTAAACATTTGGGAATTCTGGGAATTTTTTTTCTTTTTTTTTTTTATTAAATGATAGCTGTGTACATGAATCAATCTGAAATTTAAAAAAAAAAAAGGGAGGCCTGTGCTAAGCAAAGTTGGTGAGTGGGAACAGTTTGCCCTCTAGGAGCCCTTCATCAGGACAATTCCAGGTCCTATACCTTTGCAATCTAATACCCTTTCTTGTGTTAATACTGCCCAGGCCTCTCCAAAAGAAAATACATCAATCAAAGAACCATATAGAACATTCCTTCCCTACCTCCTGCAATAAACTAAATGCTAATACCCACCCCTCACAAAAGGGGAAAGAGGGCCCCTCTCATCTGACACACAGATTGCTTTCCTTTCTTTATATACAGTGTTCATTCTCTGTCCTATGCTGCCCTCTCTACCTCAGGGTAGAATTTTTCTACCTGCCCTGAGTGCTTTCTTTTTATAATCCTTCTTTCTCATTGTCTGTTGTCTGTTCTGGATGCCTGCCAGGCCTATACTCCCCTCTCCATACTACCCCCCCTTAAAAAGGCTGTTAAGTCAAAAGAAAGAAAACAAAATAGGCACAAATTACTACCACCCACATAGCACTCTGTTGTACCAATAATGTTCCAAAGCCCTCATGGAATTATGAGAACAATCCAAGGAAGCAGGTATTGTTATGCCCATTTTACAGATGAGGACACTAAGGTTTAAAGACCTTACAGATCATTCACGTAGTCAGTAGAAGAGCAGGAATGCATGTTCATCTAACTTCAAAGGCAAAGATACCACCAGGGCCCTCCTTAAGAAATTACCTAATAAGAATCTTCAGGAATATTTGCATTTTAACAGCAGTGCCTTGACCCAGAACCTCACAAACCAGCCAACAGTGCCCTAGGAGGCCATAACCCACACTTACTGATGCAGCCATACAAAGAAACCCAGTGGGTTTGAAATGTGGTAATCTCTTACTACTCCATTTAGAGTCTAAATTTTAGATAGTCACCAGTTTTGCTGACCATAAAATCAACCACAAATGTAAACAAAGAATTCCCAATTCCATGGGTCTGGAAACTGGACAAGATGAGGTCCTCAAACTCAGACAAGTTCCAAGCCAGAATATGCCAGTGTTTTTTGGCTTTGCTTCAGAGGTTCTCGAATGCTGCCCAGACACTGGAAATGGCAACCCTGAGGCACCCGGCTTAGGCCGCTGTTGGCTGCAGTCCCCTGTGGTCTGAGACCCCCAGTGGAAACTCTGGTTTTCAATTCATTATGGATGAACCTTAAGTACAGATTTGCGGACCTTCCTAGAGATGAGTAGTAAGTTCATGCCATCGGAGACATCAGATCTATTTCAGAGACTTTATCAGTAAAAAGCCGTCAAGGTACTAGATGAGCTTTCAGCAGTTCCACTGGGCAGGTCATGTTGCAAACATTTGTTCATAAGGACGTCACAATTAATGAGATTTGGTGAGCTATTAACCATGTCAGTAGAGCCAGTGATGGTGAACCAGTATGAAGTTAGACTGGGGAAATAGGAAATTGAACTATAAACAGAAAAGTTCGAGATACTTTCCTGCCCTTTTTGTATAGGATAAAGTCTTGCAAAAGATGAGGCACAAAAGATATGGAAACAACCTAAATGCCCACCAGCAGATAAATGGATAAAGAAAATGTGATGTGTTTCCACACATACAGTAAAATATGATTCAGGCTTAACAAGTTAGGAACCTTGTCATTTGTGACAATATGGATGGACAGCATGGATGGACCTGGAGAATATGATGCTAAGTGAAATAAGGCAGACACAGGAAGACAAATGCCACGTGATCTCACTTGATAGATGAAATCTAACGTAGTCAAACTCATAGAAGCTGAGAGTACAACGATTGTCAGATCAAAAGGACAAAGTTTCATTGATGCATGATGAATAAGTTTTGGAGGTCAATTGGACAGTCAGTAACTATGGTTACAAATACTGTATTATGAATTTACAGTTCCCAGGCAGCTAGATCTTAAGTGTCTCATCACAAAGAAAATGGTTACTATATGAGATGATGGACATGCTAACTAGCTTCCTTGTGGTGGTCATTTTACAATGTATACATATATCAAAACATCAAGTTGAATACCTTAAATACAATTTCTATTTGTCAATTATTCCCCCCAATAAAGCCAATGGAAGGGCCAGCTGGGCACAGTGGCTCACACCTGTCATCTTAGCACTCTGGGAGGCTGAGGTGGGTGAATTTCTTAAGCTCAAGAGTTGGAGACCAGCCTGAGCCAGAGCAAGACCTCATCTCTAAAAATAGCCAGGTGTGGCCAGTGCTTGTAGTCCCAGCTACTTGGGAGGCTGAGGCAAGAGGATCACTTCAGTGCAGGAGTTTGAGGTTGCTGTGAGCTGTGATGCCATGGCATTCTATTGAGGACAACAAAAGTAAGACTCTGTCTCAAAAAAGTTTTAAAAAAAGAAAGAAAGAAAGAAAGCTGGTGGCAGGAAAGAATAATGAGGTTCCAGTGAGAGAGGATACCCAGGAAAAGTAAGTTCTGAAAGAACAAAAGGCTTCTCATAGAAGTCCCAAGGACACTCCTATCTTCCCCATGGTAACTCAGCCCTTAGGAATTTGTAGAAACTTAACTTCCTGGGACTTTGAAACTAACATTAACACCTGCTTCCTCTTCTGTAAGAGTACCTCTGGCCTTCTCCAGCTAGATTCAAACTGACCAATGAGCAGGGTACCCGGGACAAGGATCCCTTGGCTGGAGATAAAAGGGAAAGGACAGAGCCAGTCAGGGAGCTTGGCCATTTTGGGACTTTAGTCCACTGTGGCTTCACTGGCTGAAATAAAGCCCTTCTCTGTTAAGCAGGGATGTTCGGGTGTTTTTCTCCACTGGGCCTCATTTTCCTGCAATGCCAGAAATCCTCTGAGTGTCCTGGAAATCAAACATTCAGGTGTTGAGAATAAAACCATAATTGTCTAGTGAGTGGCCCTTGTTGGAGAAAGACTCAGCAAATTGCCCAAGGGATGGATGGGCAGGGCTGGCTCCAAAGGTGCTGAGTGAAGGGGCGTAACAAAGGTGAGCTGGGAAGGTCTGCTGCAATTGAGTCAAGGAAGCCAACTGGGATGGCAGGAAGGGAAGGTGGTTAGTAGAGCTTCAGGGAGAAATGGGGGCAGTAAAGAGGATGGATGTCAGCTGGTGGTGAGGAAAAAAAGAAACAAGAAAACAAAGAAAGAAGCCAAGTTGTTGTGGTCAGTGCCTAGAAGATGGCTTCTAATGAGAAAAAAATAGCTAGGTGGGCAAGTCTGGGTCCAGGGGAGAAGCTCTGTGAGGTCCGTGAAGGAGGAACAGGAGCAGGGATGGCTGGTGAAAAGGTAAAGCCAACTCCCAGAGGAGGGACCCTGAGCCCTAGAGGAATGGGCAGAGAAAAGGAAGCAAAGGGCAGCACCTGTGGCTCAAAGGAGTAGGACGCTGGCCCCATATTGGGGAGGTGGTGGGTTCGAACCCAGCCCCGGCCAAAAACTGCAAAAAAAGAAAAAGAAAAGAAAAAAGGAAGCAAAGGAGAAGAAATGTTTAAAAAGCTTTCAAACACTAACCAAATTCACATCGAGGGGATTAAAAGTCATTCAAAATAGAAATGTAAAATTACCACTAAAAAGAAAGCAAGAGGAACCACTCAAAGGACCCCAGGAGAAAAAAAAAATTAGGCCTAAGTTTGTGCCAAAACTTAAATATTATCTGGTTGGAGCAGATTAGTTACCAGCAACATGAAGAGAAACTGTCTCTGCGGGTTTCCTTACCAGAAAATTTTCAAAGAGTAAAATTTTTATTGAAAGGTTATAACAGGAACTTTCCAGAGATTTGGGGGATCTGTGTCCCATGATACATAATGATGATGCTGGTGACTTGTAGAAGCAAAATGACACTCTTCGTGGACACGCATGTTCCCCAAAAGAAAGCCTTATGACCCTCAAAAGAAATGTGAAAAAGAAAAGCCACTGATAAAAATAAGACTTACTTCCTAAATACCACGAGAAGGGTATGGGTGGAGGGAGGAGAGGAAGATTTTCACTGATTCTCGAGGAGAAAAATGAAATGAGAGATCTAAGAAGAGTGCCCCAACAAACCAAATAACCCCAGTTTTGAGAGCGTAGGACTGAAAGGTGTTTATTTAAACACACATGCCCACAGTTGGCCATATGGTCACCAAAATGGAAACTGAGCCAGGAGGGTGTGATCCATGTACATGTGATCCATGTACATGTGATCCATGTACAAGGAAGGGCGGGGGTTGTGACACGTACCATGAAGGATGCTCCCGTTTTTATTTTATGACGCCAACGGTCAAAATTCACCTCTCAAAAACCGTAAGTTTGGCAGTGGTTTAAAGGAGAGAGTGAATTCCTGATGGAACAAGAAGAGATTAAAGACAAAAGAGCAGAGATCAAGGGGCGGGCAGGCCTCTGATCTTCCCCGCTGGCAGGGGTGAGCCTGTGAGAGAATGATGTGAGGAAGCGCCCAAGGACAGAGGCTCTGAAAGGAAAGGTCTTAAAAGAAAACCAGAGTCCCCCAAGTAGAAGCACCGAGCAGAGAGACCAGCATGAAGAAACTGGGTCAGGAATGATCAAATTCAAAGTAACACGGAGAGGCTTCTAGAGGAGGCTGTACATGGAGAAACAGAGAAAGAGAAGGATGTAGCCAAAAGAAAGCAACTAGGATCCTAGAACACGCTAGAAATGCAGGGACAAAAAGAGTAAAGGTAAGACCAAGAGAGAGACGTGGCTCGATTTGAGAGGCGTGATGTAGATAGATAACAGAGGGGCTCTTTGTGAAATTGTTCCCAGAAGAAAGGGTATAGAAAGAAGAAAATGCAGTTGGATAATTCCAGTATGCCAAGAATAATAAAGAAATGCATGAATTATCAGCCAACAAACCTGTCAACAGAGAAGTATGCTCTATTGCGTGGGAAGAAGTATGCCACTCTCTGGGATCTCCCTGCTGACGCCTGCAGACTTTGGCTTCCTCACTTGGGCCCCACTGAGCACCTGTTTTCAATGGCATATGGGGAAAAGAGTGAAAAAGATGAATAGAATGAAACTCATTTTTTTTTTTTGGTCCCATCAATAAACAGTTTTAAAGAGCTGCCTGGCTGGTCACAGTGGCTCACATCCATAATCTTAGCACTTTGGGAGGCCATGGTGAGAGGACTGTGGAGGGTAGGAGTTCAAGACCAGGCTGGGCAATATAGCAAGACCCCCACCTCCACAAGAAATAGAAAAAAGGGTCTGGGCGCCCATAGCTCAGTGGTTAGGGTGCCTGCCACATGCTCTGGGGCTGGTGGGTTTGAAACTGGCCAGGGCCTGTTAAACAAAAAAAAAAGCCAGGCACCGGTAGTGACAGCTACCAAGGAGGCTGAGGCAAGAAAATCACTTGAGCCCAAGAGTTTGAGGTTGCTGTGAGCTATGCTGCCATAGCACTGTACCAAGGGTGACAAAGTGAGACTCTGTCTCAACAACAACAACAAAAAAGAGAGAGAGAGAAAATGAACCAAGCATGGTGGTACACGTCTATAGTCCCAGATACTTGGAAAGCTGAGCCAGAAGGATTGCTGGGGTCCAGAGATTGAGGTTACAGTGAGCCGTGTTGATGCTACTGTACTTGCTACTAGAAAAATACAAGAATAAATAAGGAACATGGACTGTTTGACAAACATAAAAGCGGGAAGGGGATACTTAAAATGTAGAACTTGCCTGATAACATAGAACAAAGTTCAAAGCCATGAGAATGAGAGTCAGTGTGAAATGTGATAGAACTGGAGATACGGAGGTGGACATGACATTACGGCATATTCTCTTCGAAGGGGAACAAGACAGAAAAGGAAGCTGGGAAGCAAAATGGGAAGTAATGTCAACGGCCCTGCTCCGTTGCCACACGGACACAGGCTCTGCTCTGAGTCCCACCCAGCTGGTTCGGATGTGATCTTGAGCAAGGTAGTTACGGACTCGGAGCCTCGGTTCTGCTCGGTTCCCTCAACTCTGTCTCACCACAGAGTAACTTCCAGTTGTCACTGTGACAGAGTGAGACATATCGGGCTTACCTCCTGCCATAAACAACAATAAAACTGGGCAAAATATCTGTAACAACTGTTTTCAGGTACTGCCCTACAGATGGTGCAGGGCTGTGACCCCTGAGAGAAGAAAAACGCTACAGATGACATCGGGTTTACTCTGGCCTTCTGCCTGGGGCTTTCCAACCACAGCACAGGGACGTGGAGCCCGAG
This sequence comes from Otolemur garnettii, assembly GCF_000181295.1. Lineage (NCBI taxonomy): Eukaryota > Metazoa > Chordata > Mammalia > Primates > Galagidae > Otolemur > Otolemur garnettii. Next base: position 757,632 of record NW_003852519.1, read on the forward strand.
TTGAGGATGGAGAGGAAAGAGACCAAAGGTTAGGGCTGCTGAAGGGTAGGATACTAGAGCGGAAGGAGCTGCACAGGGCAAAACTCCAGAAACCTGCATAGGAGGCCACTTGGTCTTAGGCTGAAAACAGAGCAGCACATGTCCAGGTTCTCACAGGCCTTGTGCAGAACAGACGGCAGGAGCTGTATTCTGAACAGAGAATCCAGAGGTCACACATGTTGGGAGAGACCAGAGGCTACTGTTTTCAGTAGCTATAGTGGAAAGAACTTGATGGGCATTGAACTGAGATCCAGGAAAGCCCACACTTTTGGAGTTGAGCCTCCCTAACCCCAGACAGAGGCTGCACTGGACCCACCATCACAAAGCTAAAGTCAACAGTCAATAATATCACGCTGATCCACCCACAAGCTAACCGTCTGCCAAAACAAATTGCAATGCTCTTTCAGCGAAGATAATAAAATCCATAGTGTTTGGCATGTAACAAAAAATTACTAGACATGGAACAAGAGGGAAACAAAGCACTCAAGAGAAAAGAGCCCCAGAGGTGACACAGATGAAATTAGCAAACAAAAACTTTACAGAGACTAAAATAAATATGTTCAAGAATGAAGGAGAAACATGAACATAAGGAATATATGGAAAATCTTGTCGGAGAATAGAAACTATGAAAAAGAACCACATGGAAATAATAGAGCTCAAAAACATACAGTAACTGATGTAAGTCATGGGAGGGGCCTATGAGGGGCCAGGGCACTGCAAAAGAAATGATCAGTGAACTTAAAGACAGAGTAATAGAAATTATTCAAACTGATGCCCATGGAGAAAA
>NW_003852519.1:758694-763410 GCF_000181295.1 Otolemur garnettii
GTCCAAGTACATTATAGTCACATTATTGAAAAATGAAGATACAGATCTTAAAAGAATCTAGGGGACCAAAAAAGTAGTCCCACCATACTAAAGGGGTACAATAATGAGAATTATCAATTACATTTCTATATAAAAAAGAATTACAAAATAATATTAGAAAAAGAAAGATAGCATAATTGATTTTGTATAGTTATTTTGAAGTTAGCTACATTGCTAAATTTTTCTATTGTTTTTGGTAACTTGCAAGTAACTTGGTACCTCGGAAGTAATGAAATTTTTTTTTTTTACAAACCATTGGAATTTTTAAGTTATCATAATTGTACTAGCTAGCATCTTCAACTTTACTAGGAGTGGTGGTAATGAGTACACTTATCTCATAATTGATTTGTAGATAATGCTTTTGTTTCCTCATAAAATTGATATATTTGTCCCAATGTTATCTTCAATGATTATGTCAATGTTTTGCCTATAGTTGGTGTTCTGTAGATATTCACGGAATAAAGGAGCCTGAAAAAAAAAGATAAAAGAATAAAAATAAAATAATGAGAATTATCACTGACTTCTCATCAGAATCTGGGTGATCCAAAACATATCTTTGATGTTCTAAAAACTGTTAACTTAGAATTCTGTATCCAACTGAAATATCTCAAAATTGAAAGCAAAATACCGTTCAAATAAGCAAAAGCAAAGAGCACTTATCACCAGCCAAACTGCACAGTGAAAAAATATTAAAGGAAGTTACTCAGGCCAAAGGGAAATGATACCAGATAGAAACGCAGATCCAGGATTGGATCCAATGGTCAATATACCAGGTAGACGTAAAATACGTCTTTGTTTTTAAGCTCCTATAAAGTACATTGTCTGCTTAAAGCAAAAATAATGACAGTGTGTTTCAGGGTTTGTAATCTATGTAGAAGTAAAATGTGTGACAACACAGCGGAGAGAACAGAAGAGGGGTAAACGGAAGCATATTGTCGCCAGTGCTTACATTCCACACGGAGTCTCGCTCACTCTGTTCAGACGGCCATGAGCTAAAAAAGCCGTTTTTGCAGAAACCACTGGACTCAAACAAAGAATTGTAGGTCAAAGGTCTATAGAGGATTCAGAAATAGCCTGCATTTAAAAAAATATAAATAAAATGATAGACGAGAGAAAATGAAATACTCACATGTACTTCATTAATCCAAAAAGAGACAGGTGAGTGAGGGGCACAAAGACTAGACGGGGGAAATCTAGAGCGAAGAAGCAGGATGATAGAATCAGACCCAGCCTAATTTACAGAGCTGCTGTGAATAATGAAGACCCGTGGCAGGGGAGCCCTGTTACCACGAAGCTGCCCTCGTAGCAGATGTGAGTTTCTGGGTGGAGGGGAGGAGAGTGACAACGAAGGCAGATTAGAAAAGCAAACCTGAGAGATGTGGAAATTCTAATAGAATGGTTGTGGGTGTTCACGCTGCTCCTGCACTGATTTTTTGGCACACACAGCTATGGGTTACTCTTACAGAGGGGGCTTGCAGCCCACTGGCGGATACCATGTTCACAGCTTTATGGAGCAGCCACGTAAACCACCTGGGGGCATCTGCCCCAGTGGAAGAAAAGCTGAGCTGGTTTAAGGGCTGCTGTTTGAGATGTTACACAGATAGGCTTCCAAATCTATCTCACTGTGAACTCCTGGGGCAAAGGGACCCGTCAGCTAAGAAGAAAAAGGCTCTGTTCCCTGGAGGGACAGTGTAGACAGAACGGGAGAAGAGACCAAACACAGAGGATCTAGAAAAGAAAAGTAGAACCCAACCCTGACATAGGGAGGACAACTATAAAAACAGAATTCTACAAGATTTTTACATGGGTCACTAAGAAAGTTTTGAAATAGACTGTGTTATGGTCCGTTATTTCACTTCCAACAAACCCAGTCGACGGCGTCCTTTCTGATTCACCTGGGCCAGGTGCAACTTGCTCGGCTTATCAGTGATGCTGGGAGGGCCTCCTTTGTTTCCATTCACACAGATTTTACGCTTCTTGATTTTTGTGTACCTCAACATTTTGTAATGACCTGTGTAAGAGGCAAAATATTAATTAAAGCAGGGCTCTGACGTGGTATGTGTGGACAGACTTGGTTATTTGACCCACGAAGGCCTTGTGGATGACACAGCAGCATCTGGTCTGAACGTGTCTTCCCAAACAACATTTGTAGCTAAGTGGCAGAGAGAAGCGGCCAAGAGTGGTTCAGTTCAGTCTAACACTTGTTTACTGGGGACCATCTGATGCCAGGCTCTGTGTCAGGCGCTGGGATATAAAAACTACTAAGACCAAGTCCAAGTCTTTAGGAAATTCCCGGTTCTACTGAGGGAAAGAGGCATAATAGTAAATCAGGGAATAATGTGGCTTTGGTCCTCATATCCATCTGCCCTTTGCCAGGTGTGTGGCTTTGGGCAAATCACTTAATATCAGTTTTGTCACACATAAAAGGAGGATGGATAATAATTGGTTAGCAAGATTGCTGTGAGCATCGTAGACGTAATTTTTAAAGTGCGTAGCACACCACCTGGCCTATAGTAATTCAACAGCTCTCAACTTGAGAACAAGACACACATTTGAATCTAGGTGGCACGAAGAGAGAATTTCTAACTAGATCCTCTGACCTCCCACTCATATCCTGATTCCCCTGGGAGAATGTGCCTACCTATCCCAAACCCATTGCCCTGGACAGAGTCGCTGTGTGTGATGAGTGATGTGAAGTGCAGGAGTGTGTTTGCATATGAATGATGTACAGGTAGAATAAAGTATGAGAATCACTGGGTAAGCATTCATCGCTGCTCAACATTTATGAAGCACCTACTACGTGCCAGACCAGACTCATAAGAAACTAGTTTGAACAATTCTCACGCAGAATGTTTCCCAAAAAGAAGGCATCTGGCCTGGGGTTGCCACGAAGGCCCACCAGCCATGGCTGATAGCCAGCCAAGCAAGACCAAAGAGGGGACCTCAAAGGAACAGAAAGGCACAAACAAACTGGCAATAACATGGGGGGTGTGAGGAACTATGCTCCATCCATTAAAGGTGGTGTGGTCAGGAAACTGCACGCCTGAAGAGGTAGACAAGGGCAAGTTCGTGAAAGGCATGCCAGGAAACCCACCTAAACCTGTGGGTGGTGAGTGCCACAGAAGAACGCATGAAAGGGAAACCCAGGTCCCCACTATGCTCCCAGTTGGTCTCTCTGAAAGCAGTTCCCAAGCTGGAATTGATGAGAGCCCAGTTCCCAAGCTAGCCTCGGAGAACCCAGCTTCAGGAGGAGCTCTTCCAGGGCCGGGTCCATGGCTCACTTAACATTGTACCAGTAGACACTCGGTTCACTGTACGGAATTGAAATTAAGGAATTTCCTTATCCAGAACCTTGTGCATCTTGGCTTATCTCCAACCATGGGATTCCTTCAATCACAAACTTTTATTAAGGCCCCAACAAGGTACAAGCCTTCCCCCAAGTACTGAGTGAAGATACAAACACAAAAATAGCCCTGTGTTCCTTACCGACTGTTCTGAGAAAGGCTTTGTTATGCGATTTCATTGTTGTGCTAATTTTACACAACCTACATGGTGCAGCCTACTGCACACCTGGACTATATGGACAGCCTATTGCTCCTAGGCTATGTCACCGTACTGAATACTGTGGGCAACTGGATCACAAGGGTAAACATTTGTGTATCTAAACATATCTAAATATAGCAAAGGTAGGATTAAAAAAAAAAAAAGGTATACCTCTACCGGGCACTTACCATGAATGGTGCTTACATTACTAGAAGTTGCTCAGGGAGAGCCAGTGAGTGAGTGATGTGAAGGGTGAGTCAGTGAGTGAGGAGTGATGTGAGAGCTGGGACACTACTACGCAGCACTGTAGCCTTTATCAACACGGCACGCTGAGGCTACACTAAGTTTATTTTTAAAACTCGGCGCTATGATAATGGCTACAACCTCACTAGGCCACTACAGGAATCATTTACCCCCATCATAATCTTTTGGGACCACCATTGTATATGCAGTTCCTCATGGACTGAAACATCCTTAAGAGGCGAATTACTATAATTAGAATACAATGAAATAAAAGGTTATAATTCAAGTGCATCCCAAGTGCTTTAGGAGATAGAGAAAGAAGCAATTAACCTGATAGAGGTTAGCCAGGAAAGTCTTCCTTCCTGATAGAGGAAGCCAGGAAAGTCTCTGCTATGAAAAAAATATTTGAACCGAGTCTTGTAGGATAAATAGGAGTTCTGTATTCAGAAACAGAGTTTCTGCCAGAGTTTTCCAGCCTGTGGAGGGGTGGCAGTAGAAAGGGTTGGAAGAGTCTAAGGATAGCAGAGAAGGACTTAACACTGACTGGGGATCAGATATAAGAATGCACCAATAGGCCAGCCTAGAACTGTGAGTTTTCAACCTGGACTGCACATCAGAAACACCTAGGGAGCTTTGAACTATCCCAATGCCCAAACCACATTCCGAACCAATCAAATCAGAGTGTCTGGGGCTGGGAGCCAGTCATCGGTATTTTTTTTAAAGCTCCCCAAATGAGTCCGATACGCTGCCAAGCTTCAGAACCACCAGTCTAGAAAGGGGAGATAAGGATTTACAGCATCCCCAGAGAACAGGCCCTCTTGGTGACCCTGCAATCCTGGCACCCACACTGCCCTGGGAGCAAGAACAGCCAAACCACAGTCGTCAGCTGTT
>NW_003852519.1:763505-763769 GCF_000181295.1 Otolemur garnettii
ACACACACACACACACACACACATTTTACTCTGAAATGGTGGTTCTCAAAGTGTGGTCTCCAGAACAGTAGCATCAGCCTCAGGGGGAAATTGTTAAAAATGCACATTTTCCAGAACCTACTGAACCAGAAACTCTGGAAATGGAGCTCAGCAACTGAAAAATGCTAATGTTTGGGACACTACTTAGGAACTTTGGTTCCTCCTTCACTGTAGCAAAGCAAGCAGCTGGGTGGGGATCCAGCTCTCTAGAACCTGCCTCAGGCA
>NW_003852519.1:763981-764269 GCF_000181295.1 Otolemur garnettii
AAAAAAACATCCAGGATGTTGATGGGCATGAATATACTGCCTGCATTTTTCCTCTGGAGGAATGGATGGGTTTAGGAGCCAGAGGGTGTTACCTGAGAAAGGAATGAGAAGGCAGAGGGGGCGCTCTGATCCCTTCCTTCCAGACCCCAACCTGGGGGAGAATTTATGGCTTGCAGGAGGAAGATAAAGGAAGCAGGAAGGAATTGCTTTCCCCATGTAGAACTGGAAATTGCCTTTCCCCATAAGGGCAGACTGGTCAGAAGGAAAGGAGCTGGGCTCCCTAGCCAC
>NW_003852519.1:764339-765383 GCF_000181295.1 Otolemur garnettii
GTGGATTCTCTGCCATGCAACCGAAGAGGGAAGGTTCTCTGGGAGTTTTACCACCTCCTTTCAGCGCTACTATTCTTGGCTGAAGTACTGGACCTGTAATTTTCCCCCTCGCTTCAGCAAACCGAGAAAAATTCCGCAGGTCTGAAAAAACTTGTGTTTGACGGTGTGTGTGTAGCGCCACCTGCTGACCGCAGCCTCTCAAAACAGTTTCCTCCTGTTCCCTCGTGAATGTCCATCAAAGCCTAGACATCTGTCGTTTCACAGGCACGAAACACAAATAATATAAACAAGCAACAGAGTTTTCCGTTTCTCTTAAGTAATCAAGCGTTTGAAATCCTCTGAGGTACACACATCTCTAACTGACAAAAGGAATCAAAAGAAAAATTTCTGGCCGAACCCATAAATCATGGCAAATGGTAGGGAATACCTTCACCCTAGTTCCTAGTGTGTAAGAGACATGAGATGCTCTTGACACAACAACATCCTGGCTTTCAAGTTTCTGGTGTGACATTTGATAGACATGAAGGATGCGGGCGGAAGAGACGGCCGTCTGGAGAGCTGCCACAGGTGCTGGAACAAGCAGCTGAGTAGGCATCGGGGCAAATAGGTTCTGGTCCTGACGCTGCTACTAACCCACTGTGCCACATTCGGCAAGTTACCAATCTCAGTGCCCCAGACTTGTTACTTTCTTCACTATTTCCCCATAAAGTCCATGCTTTTAAAAGATGTTGCCCACCAAAATGCATCCCTAAAACGGTAACTGGTATGTTTCCCACCTTCAGGAATCAGATGTATCAATGTGAGGTCAGCTCTGACTGCCATAAGGCAACCAGAGTTACCACAGGGAGTCTACACCGCAGGCAAAAGCACAAACGCGCCATCCCTTCTTAATTTGGTCCCCAGCGTGTGTGGATATCTGTTAGGATTTTAGCACATTGAAACTAAAGACCCAGCTCAGTGCCTGTGGCTCAAGTGGCTAAGGCGCCAGCCACATACACCTAAGGTGGCGGGTTCAAATCCAGCCCAGGCCCACCAAACAACAAT
>NW_003852519.1:766341-776676 GCF_000181295.1 Otolemur garnettii
GCTGATTTCATTTCCTTTAGAGGTATACCCAGTGAAATTGGTGTATTACATGGTAGTTCTATTTTTAATTTTTTGAGGAACCTCCATACTGTCTTCCACAATGGTCGTACTAATTTATATTCTCACCAGTGTGCAAGGGTTACCTTTCCACATCCTTGCTAGCATTTGTTATCTTTCATCTTTTTGATAATACTACATAACATTCTAACAGGTATCCTCACTTCTTATCTCACGTCCTATTTTATTGTGATTTTAATTCATATTTCTCTGATGTTTAGTTTGAGAGTTTTAAATACATAGCAGTTTCTAAATACTAATTTGAACCACAAGCCCAAACTAAAACAAATTTGTTGATTGAATACCCAGGGTACAGTATATTTTGTTTCTACAAGTTGCCATCTTCTTAAAATATAACATTTTTGGTTTAGAATTTACCGTCAAACCTTTTTAATATCTATGCAGTGTTACTATACCTTATTTTGTCACAACAAAACTAATTTCCTGACTTCTGGCACATTTATCTGAAAGCAAACTGTGAAGTATTTCCTGGTGACTTTTAGTACTGAGTTCAGCAGAGTTACAGGATATAAGATAAACTTTCAAAAATCTCTTGTATTTCTGTATACTAGCAATGGACATGTGGACACTAAAATTTTAAATACAATACCTTTTGTAATCACTAGACAAAGGATGGAATACTTAGATGCAAATCTAACAAAATGTGCCCAGGACTTTTATGCTGAAAACTATGCAATATTGATGAAAGGATTAAAAAGAAATCTAAACAATTAGCTAGCAGATTCAACAAAATAAAGGTGTCAATCCTTTCCATTGATATACTTGTTTAATATCATTGCTATCAGAATCCTAGCAAGGTTTTCTAGATATAGACACGGTCATTTTGTCTTATTTTATTTATTTTATTTTATTATTATTATTTTTTTTTTTTTGGAGACCGAGTCTCACTCTTTCACCCTCAGTAGAGTGCCATGGTATCACAGCTCACAGCAACCTCAAACTCCTGGGCTCAAGCAATCCTCTTGCTTCAGTCTCCCGAGTGGCTGGGATCATAGGCACCAGCCACAACTCTTAGCTATTTTTTTAGAGATGGGGTCTCACTCTTGCTCAGACTGGTTTTGAACTCCTGAGCTCAGACAATTCACCTGCTTAGGCCTCCTAGAGTGCTAGGATTACAGGCGTGAGCACCAGGCTTGGCCTAAAATTTAAATGAAAATGAAAGGAACTAGAATGGAAAGTATTTTTAAAAATTTTTAATGTATGTGTTCTTTTGCAACTGTCTATTCAAATATTTCTTTTTTTTTTTTTAGAGGAAACAGAACTATTAAAGTTTTATTTTCAAAGTCTAACTTTAATTCAGACTGAACAAACAAGCTGAAAAGTAAGAAAGCTAATGGTATTAGCAGACACAGATGTACGAGATGTAAAACGATGGGTTATTAACAGAACTATTTACATGCATATTTACAAGCAATCATTTTGTACATAAATTTTATTTTTAATTAGTTGGAAAAAGATTTGACATTAGATAAAAATATTACTTAAATAGGGCTGAGGTGGTACCACATTATAGTAAAAGCATTAGAAACGTGATCCTCAATTATAAAGCAGATGAAAACTTGAAAGACAAAATATCTAGTAAAATTTTCTAGTAAAAAAGTCAATGCAACCCATGCTACAAAATAAAAATGAGAAAGACATATAAATAAAGCAGAATAATGTTCTATGCCTTAGGGTAATGAAGTTAGTCAGTGAAAAAAAAAAAACAACAACTCTAGAATTGGAATAAATTCTCAGTGAAGAGTCTTGGTTGTTTAGCTGAGAGTTCTTTAAGCCTTTTTTTTAATGACATTTTAAAAGCCCTTGGTATCAGACAGTATCTGCATATGTAAATCACTTAATGACCTACTCCAAGACTTTAGTGGTAGATTTTTCATGATTCGGATTCATATCTGAAATTCAGTTTATTGAGACACTAATATCAAACTAAAGTGAAAACTATAATACTCTTATCTAAAAAAGATGCTACATTTTTGTAGTAATATGTACTTCCAGACTAACACTTTTCCCCTTCAAAAGTAGAATTTAAAGGATAAGCATCTAACCAGTTAGGAAAAATTCAACATTTCATTTATTTCAAAATCGATTTTATTGCAGCCAAAACAGTGGATTAACTGTACATAATAAACTATATTAAGTTATAGGGAATAAAGTTTATTTTGGCAGGTATTGTTAAACAAAATTAAAGTTGCATACATTAGTAACATACCTCAACATCCTTAATTTGGTATAAGTGTAACACATTTTCTTGCTTTCCTGTGTTCCGCTCAATCACCATACCTAAACTGCTTTATAAACCTGATAGGCTGAAATTTAACTTTATTGTTTTCGCTTATGCTCTAATTCCAAACAAAACTTTTCATAAGCTTCTTCCATCTCTGGGTCCATCTCATCATCAATATCATCCAAGTATGGGTCACCAGCTCCTGATAAATCTGTTCCATTTTCTTCATAATCTGGAAAAAAGTCCTCTCTTTAAAGTAACTCTTGATATTTCTCTTGGTTAATCTGGATCAGCTGCAGTAAAAGGAACACCATCAGATGAATAAAATGTTGGTTCATTCATAAAGTAGTTAGGATCATTTTCAGGTGTTGCTTCTCTGTAGAAGTTGCATGAACTCTACCCCAGTTACTAGACCGGAGTTCTACGAGTTTCAGGAGCACCTGTTTTACATCTCTGCTACAGTTTGCATCTAGGACAACATTTTCAATTCTCTGAATAATTTTCTCCATGTCAGTCTTTCCTTTTTCCTTCCATGCATCTTCCAAAACTGACCCTGTCAACGTCAGTAATTTTACTGCGCAAATTAAGTTGTCATCCATAGGATTAGAAAAGAGGGCATTCAGCAATTCTCGGAGACCAACCTGAAGAATATCTATCTGCTCTTGTAACCTGTCCATTTGTTCCCTTGATCTCCAGGTTAAGGTAAAGTTCTCCCAGAAAGAGTACAAATGCATGAAATCGTTTTCAAGTAACTGCATCCCCTTTTGCAGCTTGATCTTTAACTTCATATTTAATCCGACATCTTTGAAGTAGTAATTGGCGGAAGTTGCCACTCTGTGGGCTAATGATGGGACAGGTAATTACACAGGCGCGGTCCCATATAAGAGAAATTTGGGACAGATGTAGCCTGTTGATAGATGAGTTCCACCAGTTCTTGCAAAGCATCATCTGTTGTAACCCAACCGTTCAGGGTCTCTGCAAACTGTTCAATTTCAGTTTCAAAACTGCCAGGTTGCTCTGTAAGATGATTCAAAAAATCCTGAACGTATTCTGATAGAGTGGGATAATCCTCACACCCATCCTCATAGGATTCTGTATAATTCGAAGAATAACTTGATGGGTAAGATTCAGGGGCATTCACAGACAGTTTAGACATTAATACAGGAGCCACAACCACCTGGGGTTTAGCCATTGCTGACTCTGCGTTCTGCTGGGGGATTTTATCCTGTGAACTAAGTGGAGCTCTCAGGGGCCTTGTTTGCTCCCAGGCGAGCCCGACCCACTCAATGGTTCTCTGAAGAGAAGTCCTATTCAAATATTTCAATCTTACTGGGATAATTGGGTTTTTTGCTGCTGGGTTATTTGAGTTCCTCATATATTCTGGATATTAATCCCTTGTTGGATGAATAGTTTGCAAATATAGTCTCCCCTTTGACAGGTTGTCCCCTTACTCTGCTGATTGTTTTCTGTGCTGTGCAGAAACTTTGGGGGCCATTCCATTTTATCTACTTTGGTTTTCATTGCTTATACTTTTTAGCTCTTAGCCATAAAATCTTTGCCTAAACTGATGTCCTGAAGCATTTCCCCTAGGCTTTCTTATAGTAATTTTACATTTGGGGGTCTTACATTTAAGTCTTTAATCTGTTAAATGTGGCTTTTTGTATGTAGTGAGAGATAGGGATCTAGTTTCATTCTTCTGCATATGGATGTCCAGTTTTCCCAGAACTATTTACTGAAGAGGGTGTCCTTTCTCCAATGTATGTTCTTGACATCTTTCTTGAAAATCAGTTCACTATAAAGAGGTGGATTTATTGCTGGGATCTCTTTTCTCTTCCACCGATCCATGTGTCCCTTTGCATAACAATACCAAGCTGTCTTGCTTACTATGTGTGTAACTTTGTAGTATATTTTGAAGCCCAGTAGAGTGATGCCTCCAGTTTTATTGTTTTTGCTTGGGATTGTTTTGGCTATTCAAGTCCTTTTGTGTTTCCATACAAATTTTAGGATGTTTTTTCTATTTCTGTGAAGAATGCCCTTGGTATTTTGATAGGAATTACAGTGAATCTTAGGTTTCTTTGAAAAACAAAGAAAGTTGTAGGAGTCATCCTACTTTTTCCTTCTTTTCTAAAGTTGTTTTGTTTAAGAAACAATTTTAGAAAAGAAGGAAAAAGGATGAAATCACTCTGCCTGATTTCAAGACTTATTATCCAGGTACAATTAATCAGGACTGCATTCCATTGGTGGAGAGATAGATGTAGAGATCAATGGAACAGAATAAGAGAACCCAGAACCAGATCCACACAAATTATGCTCAACAAATTTTTTGACAAGATGCAGAAGCAATTCAACAAAGCAAAGATAGTCTTTTCAACTTATGATGCTGGAGTAATTATACATTCATGGGCAGAAAAGAGAACCTCAACCTAAGTCTCCTACTTCATATAAAAACGAACAGAAAACGGATCATGGACTTAAATGTAAAACCATAAAACACTTAGGAAAAAAACCAGAAAAAAATATTCAGGATCTAGAGAGAGACAAAGAGTTCTTAGATCTGATCCCAAAAGCACAATTCATAAAAGGAAAAAATGTATACATGGCACCACATCAAAATTAAAAACTTTTGCTCTGCTGAAGACCCCATAAAGACGATGAAAAGACAAGCTACAGAGTGGGAGAAAAGTATGAGCAAACTATATGTCTGACAAAGAGCTATTAACAGTATCTAGAAAATATAAAGAATTCTCAAAACTCAGCAATCAAAAGGAAAACAATCCAATTAGAACATGGATAAAACACATAAGGAGACATTTCACCAAAGATGTGTCGGTGCCTCTATGGCACCCTATTACCTTTGTTGGTGCTCGCTGTGGCAACCCCATCACTGCGTGAAAGAAACAGCCAGGACATGGACTAGAAGTACAACGCTTGCAAGAGACGGACTCTCCATAGGTGGAGGGTGAGCCCTGAGTAACCTCTGCCATGGCCCTTTGTTGAAGCATTATACAATTGTGGGGGGTGGGGGGGATGTTCTAGGAGCATGGGCTTAATGGTCATCATGTGCTCTTTCCTCACAGCCTGGACTCCCACCTGGTGTTCCACAATTGTTCAAGGTCCAACACCTGCTTGCTAAGGAGCCACCGATCTTACTCATTAAAGCCCTCAGTTGCTTGAGGGCTTGTCTCCAGGCTGCAGAACATCTCCATGCCAGCTAGGAGATTGACCTGCTCCCAGAGCCTCCCTCAAGAACCGGGGACCGCTCCCTCCTATAAGCCTAGTGCTCGGTCTCCTACAAAAAGCACATGAAAACATGTTCAACAGCATTAACCACTGATGAAATGTGAATTCAAATCACCATGAGATAATACTACACACCTATCAGAATGGCCAAGATAAAAAATAGTAACAAAACCAAATTCTGACAAGGATGCAAAAGAAATTGGCTTATGCATATGTTGCTGGAAAGAATGTAAAATGGTAGAACTTGGCAGTTTCTTAGAAAATTAAACATGCAATTACTGTGTGACCAAGCAATTGAACTCCTTGACATTTATCTCTGAGAAATGAAGACTTATATTCACACACAAATCTGTACACAAATGTTTATATCAGCATTGCTCATAAGGGCCCCAAATCTAGAAATAGTCTATTCTTCAATGGGTAAGTGGTTAAACAAAAATGTGGTACATCATACTATGTAAAATTATTCCATAATAAAAAGAAATAAACTATTGAAAGATACAACCTAGATGAACCTCCAGGGAAAGAACTGGGCTGAGTAGGGGGGAAAGGTGAATACCAAAAGGTTACATACTGTATATGTTAATTCACTTATAATTAATGAATTTACATATTAATTCACATATTCATACTGTATATGTCATTCATTCTCAAAAATAATAAAATTATAGAAATGGAGGGTAGATTAGTGGTTGCCATGAGTTGTGAAGGGGGTGGGAGGAGAAAGAAGTGGTTGTGGGTATAAAATGGCATCATGAAGGGACCTATGTTGACAAAAATGTCCTGTACCTTGACGGTCCCATTGCAATATCTTCATCTTGATATTGTGCTCTTATAAGATGTTAACATTGAGGCTTGGCGCCTGTGGCTCAAGCGGCTAAGGCGCCAGCCACATACACCTGAGCTGGCGGGTTGGAATCCAGCCCGGGCCCACCAAGCAACAATGACGGCTGCAACCAAAAAATAGCTGGGCATTGTGGCGGGCGTCTGTGGTCCCAGCTACTTGGGAGGCTGAGGCAAGAGAATCACGCAAGCCCAGGAGTTGGAGGTTGCTGTGAGCTGTGATGCCACGGCACTCTACCCAGGGCGACAGCTTGAGGCTGTGTCTCAGGAAAAAAAAAAGGGTTAACATTGAAAAAAAATGAATAAATGGAACTTAAGATAGCTTGCTTGCTTGCTTCTTTCTTTTTTTTTTTTTTAAGACAGTCTCACTGTGTCACCCTGGGTAGAGTGCCAGGCATCATAGCTCATCACAACCTCAAACTCTTGGGCTCAAGCAATCCTCTTACCTCAGCCTCCCAGGCAGCTGCCACCACGCTCGACTATGTTTTAGAGACGGGGGTCTAGCTCTTGCTCAGGCCAGTTTCAAACTCATAAGCTCAGGCAACCCACCCACCTCAGCCTCCCAGAGTGCTGGGATTACCGGTGTGAGCCACAGTGCCCAGCTAGATCTCTATTATTTCTGACAACTACATGTGCATCTACAAAAGTTTAATTCTTTAAAAATTTGGCATTTACAAAAATACATTTGTTTTTCATGAGTTTCTAGGATTCGACTGATACAGACTGGCCTCAGTCACAGGTGTGGCGCTGAGCGAGGCTGGGTTCCTCTCAGCGGTTCTCAGCCTGTGGGTCACGGCATTAGGAAGGCTGAGGTCAACTGAAGAATCTGACTCAGTTCTGTGTCTCTTTCTTCCTCAGCAGGCTGGTGGGGCACAGTCTCATGGCTGTGGCAGAGATAGATGTACAGAACAGGCTCTGTGGACAATCCTCTCCCTGGCCTGGGCTTGAGTTGTGGCTTTCACACTCTGAATGGCCAAAGCAAGTCAGATGGCTGAGCCCAGAGTCCAGGGGTGGGGCAAGTCCTTCTACCTTCGTGGGAGAGAGAGCACTGCAAAGTTCACATGGCAACAGGCATGGATACCAAGGAAAGGGTGAAAAGTGGGGGCTTTGAAGGCTCTGTCACCACCATCCTTGACAACCTCCAGGATTAAAAACCTACCGCCACTTTCTTATTTCTAGAACTCATACCCATTCTGCCACTATCTCTGCCATATCCCAAGTGAGGAGGAAAGGAGATGAGGGAGAAGAAACAGTATTGAGAGAAAGAGAGAGAGAGTGTGTGTGTGTGTGTGTGAGAGAGAGAGAGAGAGAGAGAGAGACCCACAGGTCACTCTATGGGTCCTGCACAGTCATGCAAATATTTCCCCTTCTCTTGGCCAGTTTTAACTATTATACATTGTTTCAAGGACTGTACAACAAGAGCTGAGTGTCCCTTTGCCAAAGGAAAAAGAATACAGTCGACCCATGAACAATGAGAGCTTAGGGGTCCCGAGCTCCTACATAGTTGAAAATCCACATATAACTTTTGATTCCTCCCCAAATACTAAAAGCTTACAATTGATTAGAAGCCTCACTGATATCATAAACACTAGAGTAACATATTTTATACATATGATGGATGTATTCTTATAATAAAGTAAGCTATAGAAAAAAATGTCATAAAGAAAATTGTAAAGCTCATGCCTATAATCCTAGCGCTTTGGGAGGCTGAGGCGGGTGAATTGCTTTGAGCTGACAGGTTCAAGACCAGCCTGAGCAAGAGCAAGACCCCCTCTCTACTAAAAATAGAAAAACTGAGGCAAGAGGATCACTTGAGCCCAAGAGTTGGAGGTTGCTGTGAGCTATGATGCCACAGCACCCTATCCAAGGCAACAGATTGAGACTGTGTCTAAAAAAAAAATAAATAAATAAAGGAGAATTGTAAGGAAGAGAAAATACATTCACTATTAAGTGGAAGTGGATCATCTTAATAGTCTTCATGCTCATCATCGTCACGATGAAGGGGCTAGGGAGGAAGAGGAAGACGGGGGGCTGGGCTTGCTGTCCCGGGGATGCCAGAGATGGAGAAGGTGAGGAGGTGGAAGGGGAGGAAAAGGAGGAGGGCCCGCTCAGTGTAACTTTCACTAAAAGCATCCACGTGTAAGGGGACCCATACAGTTCAAAGCCATATTTGAACTTTCCCCTCCCTGGCATGTAGGAATCCCTCAATAAATCACAGGAGCTTTTTCTTTTAACATAGGGCCAGAGGGCATGCCCAATCTCACTGCAGACAGTTAAAGGAATACCAGCATTCCAAGGTGGAACTCTGAAAGTATTTTCCCATGGAAACCATGCTGTGTGCTGTGATCGTATTCTATACAACTATTATTACTCCTTTGGGTTCTGTGGTCCCCATGCTTCAGCTTAATCCTGCAGATTAAATGGGCTCCCCTGGACTGGCCTGGGAGAAGTAACCACCATGAAGAACTTCACCGTGAGGGGAAAATGTGAGTGCTCAACGAGGCCCTCAGGAATGAGCTATTGAAACAGAACCTAAGTTTGATACTGCCTAGAATTTAATGTGGTAAGGAAAGATGCTTTGGAGACGGTAAGTTTCTGAAGCCAATGGATGGCGGGTATTCTGCTGACCTCTCAGAGTAATGACCTTAGGAATGAGGCCAGATGGTAGAAGCAAAACTAGATGGACTTGGGGGGTCCAGTGGAAGGTCACCATCTATAATTGGTGGGCAGAGGCTGGAGGGGAGTCTTGGAAAGGAGCCTCAAAAGTGACGGAAACAGGATCCTAACAGCAATGCCGAAAGGGGTACCTACTAGTGAGGCGTCTGTGAAAGGTTTTCTAACCAGAGGCTTAGGGAGTCTATCTGGGGCCCAATAAAAAGGAATAGCAAGGCCCATAATTTGAGAAGGAAATGGAATAACCAGAAGAAATATAAAAGCTAGATAGAGCCTGCAAGAGATGGACCTGCCAGGTAAGGAGTGAATGGCTACAAACTGAAGCTAAGCTGAGAAGTTTTAGGATTTAACTTGAGACATCTAAAATGCTTTTAGAAAAAAATCTCAGGCTTTTCACTGTAGTAAAATTAAGCATGAAATCGACCTGCTAGACAGACCAGAGAGCAGTGAGCACAGTAGGAAAGGGTGAGGGAGGGGATCCTGCAAGAAACAGAGGAAGTGGGGAAAGGAGCCAGCTCTTTGTGGGGCACAGTCTTCTGCACGCTGGATTAGCAAGAGGCAAGAACGAACCCGAGTGAGACTCGGGTCATCCCATGAGCGCGCCAGGCATCCCATGCATCTGCTGGGTCTGTGAGGATGTGTGAGCCAAAAAATGTCACCAAGAATATTAGTGATGGGGTGAAACACCCTTAGTAAGCAGGGAATCTCAGGCATACATCCTGTATTCCTCTCCACCACATTCCTGATGGTGGTCACAGCACCTCTGCTGAACACCTTTAACTTGCTCCCGACGAAGCCCCCTGTCCTCATTAATGACTGTCACTGTGACCAATCCCTTCCTCACAGCCAGATCAAATCTGCACTCTGCTCCCCGGGACTCCCACCCCCTGGTCCTCACTCCACTCTCTGCCTCTGGCTTAGCTGAGTCTGATCTGTTTCCTCCAGTGAGATTCAATTCCACTCCTCCTAAATCTTCTCTCTTCTGGGATAGTCCACATCACATAACTGTAATAATAAACAATTCAATGAGTGTGTCACGGCAGCCTACTGGGCGCAAAGCACCTGCACAGGCCAAGCAGATCCCAGAGTGGATGATGCTATCTCCTTGCTCTGCAGGCAGACCAGGTGAAGACAGAGGTACAGACGCCGGACTCTAACACAAAGAAGACTGATAAGTACTACGATAGATAAATACACTCAACTTACTATGGGGCAGGTGTGGGGAAAGAGTAGCCCAACTCAACTGGGGGAGTCTGGAAATCCTTCTGAGGAGAGGC
>NW_003852519.1:778501-783711 GCF_000181295.1 Otolemur garnettii
TTGGAATCACTTTACATTTACATTCCACTGAATCCTCCTAACAGTCCTAAGAGACAGGTAAAACTTTTATTATCCTATTTTATAAATTAGAAAGCAGAGGCATGGAGAATTGAAATAACCTGCCCCAGTTTAGAGCACTAGTCTGATGGCAGGGCTGGGATTTGAATGCAAGCCGTGTGTCTGGCTTTCTACTTCCTCAATAGAAAAAGCAAAGATAGGCAGAGCTCAACTCTGTGCATACAGTCTGCCTCATCTGGACAAGGGGACGGTGGCACTGTAACTTCTTTTGCAGTCCCCTTACCTCTGCCTGGGACATCATTGGCTTTCTTGGAAGCCTCATCACAATCACGGCTCAGACCTAAAAACCCTTAAAATGCTTTTGACTTGAGCTACTCGTAAGTCAGGTCTCTCCCATTCTGTTCACATGATTAGTTAATCCTAAATGGATTACATTTTACATTGAGCCCTACTAGATGCTGGATTTTAGCCCATGGTTTCACCCTACAATCATTTCAAAACATGGTATATTCTCAGAGTCACCACTCCCAGCTTAGTAATAACGTCACAATAACAGGTGACAGGTGACTGAGGCAGTCACTTTCTGCCAGGCACTTTGCTACATGTTTTCCATGTGGTACCTTATATACTTGTTAAGTCTTTACACAAAGTCAGGTATCATTATTATTCTCGCTTCCTAGGATAATAACCTGGCTCAAGATCCATTTCGGAAGTGAGAGAGCCAAGGTTCCTGGACCTGAACTGTTACCTATTTTCTCTCCCACCTCCTTACACCATCTAAAAATTTGTCATTTAAGTCAATCACAAAAAATGTCAAACAGAATCAAGGACAGAACTCACCAATTACATCCCTCCAGGTATACATGAGCCAACAACTCTCACAGGTATAAACAGAGATTGAGGCATTCCTCACAAAATACTGTGGGCCAGAGAAGTTGACCAATTTGCTCACACTTTCACATGTAGGAAAGAAAGGAGATGGAAAAATCACACAATGCAGAAAGGTTGAGTCCCTCATCCCATCAGCAGCCCCTCCGAGTCTGATGTAAGTGGGAAGCCATCTGAACTGCCTGGCAGTTACGGGACCATCTAACCAGCAGTTCTCCACCTTGTCCACACGCCTCTCCTGACGTCTTTGCCCAAAGCCTTGCTGGCATAAACATGAACGTCATCAAAGACATCCTCTGACCTGTGGGAAACGCGGTTTGTTTGCTCCAACTGACTCTCCCAGAACACATAAAACTAGTCTAACAGCTCATAAATCATCCATTAATAACTCAGTATAGAATTTAGCAAGGAATTAACATCAGTGTGAGATTTTTGAGACTCTACGAAGTCATGTGAGCCACTCCCAGTCCTCAGGCTCCACTCAAGGGACACCCTGCACCTCCCTACACTGGGCCTGAGAGTTACCTAACGCTGCACAGCACGGCCAGGCTGCGTCCTCAGGGGCCCTCAGCTTCAGCTTCTCTCAGTCATTTCCAGTGGCAGCGACTGTTTCCTGGGTAAAGAAAGCAGAAGTCAAACGGACTCAGAGCAATTCTGCTTTCCCTCAGCCCTTGGTTGAGAATCAACCTGAGAAAACCCTTCTTCTCTTAACATTTTCAAGAACCTCTGTTTGGTCTGATATTCTTATTCCAGGCCTTTGTTTGTTTGTTACAGTTTCTGACAAAGTATCTCCTTGACCCAAGTGTAGTCCAGTTCCTCTGAGCCCTGTCCTTGGCGTGTCCTCCCCCACCCTCTGTATCTGATCACCCCCCAGATCTGATCAAATTCCTTGTGCCTCATCATCCCCAAGTCATGTCTGATTTCCCTGGCCTGTCTCCAGCAAGAATCCTTCCAGATTGGTTGAGCCGGAATCCCCCTTACCCCTCTGGGTCGTTTTCTACCCACTGACCCCGACCCTGCTACTGTGCTATAAATTCCCACTTGCCCGTGCTATTGGCAGACTTGAGCCCGGTCTCTCTCCCTTTCTGCAGTGATCTATCGCAGTAGTCCCTGCACCTATCACAAGAGTCCTGAATCTTACTATTTTAAAAATAGTAAGTAAAATCTGCCTTACTGTTTTAACGAGTGTCAGAATAATTTTTCTTCAACTTGTCTCCTTTGGGCACTTTTTGTACACGTACAAGGGGGTCTTCAAAAAGTTCACGGAAAATACATCCGGCACATCTCTTGGGGCAGGGACACGATTATAAGAGGAACTTTACCTAACAAATGCAAACATCGTAACCTAATTCTTCGTGCCCTCAAGTAACCTGAAACAGTATAAATAAACAATAAGAAATAAAGAAAATGCATATGATGAAAAAGCTGTGCATACATTTCAAAATTTCATTATGTATATAATTTATATTTCTCTGAGACACATTTCCAGTGGTAATTTAAATCCATTCCAGAATCATAGATTAAAACAAACTGAAAGCATGGCTCAGTGCCCATGGCTCAGTAGTTAGAGCACTGGCCACATACACCAGGGCTGGTGGGTTCAAACGCAGCTCAGGATAGACAACAATGACAACTGCTACTACAACAACAACAAAAGAAAAACAGCCAGGCATTGTGGCGGATGCCTGTAGTCCCCACTACTTGGGAGGCTGAGGCAAGAGAGCAAGAGAATTGCTTAAGTCCAAGCAATTCTGAGGTTGCTGTGAGCTGTGATGTCACAGTGTCCTACCAGGGGTGACATAGTGAGACTGTGACTCAAAAAAAACCCCAAAACTGAAAGCATATATAATAATTTCAAAAATATTTACACCCAATAATTCCACTCTTGGAAATAATTCCTCAGGAAACAATATAAGCTATGAACAAAGATGACAAAGCTACACTCTGCAACTTTATTTGTGGCCGTCAGCCCTTGATCACAAACAAAATATTTAAAAATAGTTAGCCTAGTAGAGTAATTTTAATGCTTCTATTCACTGGAGCCAACCAAGCATTAGAAAAATTCCATTTACAAAATAAGTTTATTGGCATGAAGACACATTCATAATATACATCAAATGGAAAAAGCAAATCACAAAACCATATCATCTTAACTATGTCAAAGCACATGCATTGGTATTGGTTTAGGGATCCCTGTAGTTGAAGGAAACACTCAAATCAGCTTAAAAAAACAAACAAACAAACAAATGGCAGGGGTATGAGGGAGTCTCCCAGACTCAAGAGTGGCAACTGGAAAACTCCGAGGACCAGGGCAGCATGGTCCCCTGTTCCCGGGGACCCCATGTTCTCAGGACCCTCTTGATTAGTTCCTTCATCACTTTCCCTGCCCACCAGCTTTTTCTCCACTGTTAAATGGGGGCTAACCAGGACCTCCCAGTTGAAATAATCATCAGGGACTGACTAGACTTTCAGCAGCATAATTTCAAATTTCTGGCATATAGAAGTGAATTAGCCCAGCTTGAGTAGACAGGTCTACTTCTCATCCAATTGGATATGGCCAGAAAGCCAAGGGTCATTTTGTCTACCTGGCTGCAGGGCTGCATTCCTGTAGGTAATTATTCAGGACACAGGGGAAGGGAAAATTTCTTTTTCCTCTACCCTCCTGGGTTCTCTGGCTAGGTTTAAATTAGACTGACAAAAGACAGGTTATCAAAAGGAAAAGAAAGGGAAGTTTATTAACACAGGGAAGAATTCAACCATGAGGAACTTTAAGGGGTTGTTAAAACTTGGGGCTCAGAGCTGCACCCACACCTGTGGTCCCAGCTACTTGATTGCTTTAGCCCAGGAGTTCTGGGCCAGCCTGGGCCCCCTGGCAAGAATCAGTCTCAAAAAACAAAACAAAACAAAAAACTTGGGGCTTATATAGCATCGTAACAGAAAAGTATAAATGTGTTTTTTAACATAGTAACTTTTTTTAACAATGAAAGCATAGCCCAGGCAAGAGAAAAATTCAATTTAATTTCAGTTGGGAGGAGGAGGGAGGGGCCGAGGAGAGGAGGGAGGAGGGTTGTTGTGCTCTCACCCAATCAGCACAATGTAAGGGGACCAGGCACACCTCCTGGGGGAAGGCCAACTGCAACAGCAGAGACCTTTCCTAACCAATGCAAGCATTGTAACCTAATCATCTCTACCCGCCTATTAATCTGACACTTTAAAAAAAACAACAAAAGCATAAATTTGCAAAAAAGTGACAAAGGAAAAGGGATTCCAAAGGTAGAAAACTGCGGGACAGTAAATATGTATGGAACCGATGCGAGACAGGGCCTAGTTTCAACAAGGTTTCCTGTGTAGATTCCTCTGGTGCTGACTCCAGGTTTCTAAGAGTCTAGAGTTGCCTCCAGTGATCAAGAATCATCACCGCAGACAGAGGAATGGCAAAGGGTTTGTCCCGTGTCTGCGTTTTCTCAATTGCCTTCAGCTCAAAATATCCTTACACCAGAGAGCACAATAATCCCTTTCCTCCTCCCCTCTACCCCTCCCCTCTACCCTTCCTCTCTTCTCCCCCCTCCCCGCAGTAGTCCATACTGTGTAACTTTGTTATTGATTATGTACATTTATTTATTCTTTAACTGTTCCAAATGAATGCATCTAATCTTCCCCGGCAAAAGATGGTTAAGTTTCCTAAAAGAAAAAACCATCATGTTTTTGGAGTGGCATATTCTGAACCCCTCTGGACCAGGCAGACATCTGGAAGGTGTCTATTAAGGTCAGAAGGAGAAAAGGTGTGGTGGCTCACACCTGTAATCCCAGCACTTGGGGAGGCTGAGGCAGCTGGATTGTTTGAGACTAGGAGTTCAAGATCAGCCGAGGCAACATAGTAAGACCTCTATCTCTATAAAAAAGTAAACAATTAGCTAGGCGTGGTGGTGGGTGCCTTTCAATCCCAGCTACTTGGAGGCTGAGGCAGGACAATCCCTTGAGCCCAAGAGTTTGAGGCTGAAGTGAGCTATGCTCATGCCACTAAGCTCTGGCCTGGGCAGCAGAGTGAGACCCTCTCCCTAAAAAAATGTTTAAAAAGAAGGAATTATACCAAACTTTTAGTAATATTTACCTCTGAATGACTAGATTATGATGATCCTTAGTACATATGGTGTTTTACATTTGATAAGTTTCCTACAGCAGTGTGTGTGTTTAGAACCAGGAGAAAAGTGGGTTTTGATTTGTGTGGGGGGTTTTGTTTTGTTTGTTTGTTTTCTTTTGTTGTTGTTGTTGTTGCAGGTTTTGGCCAGGGCTAGGCTTGAATC
>NW_003852519.1:783987-787133 GCF_000181295.1 Otolemur garnettii
GCCATGGCACTCTACCCAGGGGGACAGCTTGAGGCTCCTGTCTCAAAAAAAAAAAAAAATACCTAACGTGTACTGGGGCCCCACCCTGCCATGTGCCCACTCCTTGGGTGTGGGTGATACAAAGTTAAATGACACCAGCACAGTCCCTGTCCCAGTGAGCTAGCTTCCCAGTGTTCATAGTTGCTTAGCCAAGACCTCCCAAGATTCTAGTGCGTTTCTGCCACCAGTATCATTTAATTATGTAACTTAGCACACTAACAACTGTGACTTTGTTATTGACGATGCATATTTGTTTATTCTTTAATTGTTCCAAATGAATGTGTCTAATCTTCCCCCACAAAAGATGGTAAGTTTTTTAAAAGAGAAAAACCACCCTTCATAGTTCTTTAGTACCCTCTGAATTGACCAGACTGGTGGATGTCACGTGCAATAACTATTAGTTTGCTGGTGGAAGTTTACTTTGATTTTTTGTTTTGGTGGTTCGTTTTCACTGTCCACAGAACTTGTTAATTGTTTGTCAAGAGAAACTCTTCCTTTGCCCACATATTCATGCTTCATAGTTCAGAAACACAGGTCAGTAATGAACTTCTATGTAATTCAACCCAAAGAAATCCTTTATATTCTAAAATCACTTGGTCACTTTTAAAGATACTACCCTTCCTCATCTCCTCAAAATCTTTCATGGAATAACAATTTCTGTAGAAATCTCTATGGGCCTTCTTTCTTGGTTCAGCCACAACAAACTTAACAGAGAGCTGCAACCCCCAGGGATACAACAAATGCTCCAGCAATATGAAATTGCACACATTTGGCCAGAAGGCCACGGATCTGAGGTGCCTGGACACCATGGTGGCGATTGCCCTTGATGGGAATGTCAACCTCAACACCAGCGTCCTTGCTGGCTGAGAAATGGACAGCCCAGAATATTCACTTTGAATCACCAAAGGTCTAACTTTCCTATAACTACAATATGTTTGTCTCTAATGGATCTGTTTACCTAATAGTTAAAAAACCAGTTTTTTCCCCTCTTGCTGGGAACAGCCTTAATTCCCCTTTCACCATTCACACTTCCTTCATCTTCACATTTTGACTCAAGATTTCGAGATCACAAGTATGGCCACAAATATCTACTTCAGGTAAGACTCTGGATAGCATGTAAAATCATATTTAACTGCTTATGATTCATATAATCAGGAATTCTATCCTTAAAACTGTGACATACACTCTTTCAATGAATTTTTGTGTCTTTTACTACGGCTGTGGTTCAATTCAGTTTTTAAAGCTTTCTCATTCGAATACAATCTTTGAACCACATAGGAAATATAACATGAATACCAGAAATACCAGAATTTTGACCTCAGCCCGCCTGATACAGATACCAAGCAGGGCATTTCACCTCTCTGGGCCTCAGTTTCTGTATCTGTACAATGGGAGTGGTTAGGGTGGAAAGCTCATAGGTGCTTCATGTGGGATGAGTAAAGAATGTCTCTAGACCAAGATTAGGATATAAAAGTATAAGCTTATCTTTTAGACAGAGAGAGAGCGCAAAGGAGGGAAAGAGAGAAAGAAGAGAGTGGGGAGATGGTGTGGCACCCAAAAGAAAGAAAGGAAAGAATGCCCAGAGTTGCAATCAAGCAGTTTCTGAATTTAAGGGAGACAAAGAAAAAAAAAGGTAATTGCAGCCAAGTTCACAAGGTGCTGTGGATGGGAAAAGGTTGGAGCCAGACTTTGTACAGGTGTTTCCCACGTGTACAGGGCCTGTAACGTATCAGGCGTCACTAAACATTGGTTAAACCGCTCAGACGGACAGAGAGTAAAGAAGGGGCAGGAAAATACCCACCTCGGTGTCCCTGAGGGCAGGAAGAGCGCCTGGCGGGGATGCAGAACTCCTTTCAGAGTCAAATTACGTGGGCAAAGTTCAGCCCCTCCTTCAGTTAAAAAGCCGAGGGCAGGGCTTAATAAGGAAGTGGCTCTCCTTCCCTGGGCTCCCGCCCCGTCCCAAACCTGAGGAGCTGCAGCCTGGGGCTCTAATCCCTGGAGCCCTTCTAAATGAGAAGCCAGGACCACCTGTCGAAAGTTTGCCCTTCCATTTCCTGGAGACTCAGGCGTAGAGAGTAGAGACAGCCGTACTGCCACCTGACCCACAGCAGGAGAACCCGCTGACAGCTCCAGACCAGGTAACGCCAGGAGGCAGCCGGCTCCCTCTCAGCCTCCAGAGGAGGACGGCCAGGCCTCTCCTCTGCCCAATGAGGCGCCTCGCTCAGGGAGCTGTTCCCTGGGTTTGTGAAAAAGTTCTTATCGCCTAAACCTAAGCATACAAAGTAACGTTGAGAATCTGGTTCACTAGGGTTTCCAGGAAAGAGAAAGGAAGGTTATTCAGGTTTCTCTTTCACTCCTCCTCTGCTATGGAGAGTTTAATGAAGAGCTGTGAGTTGTGACCATGTGACATGAGAGGTTTTGCGAGGGCCTATTATTTTTAACCACCATTAATTAGTTGGGGTGGCGTTTACTATACTGTGAAATTTTCACATTTGAATTTTTTTAATTGCCTGGCAAGAGCTGATAGCAGTTCTAAAATATCAGCAGAATGATTTGCTGAATTCATTATATTCCCGTTAATGTCACTTTTTGATTACAATAAAAGTTTTCAGTAAACTTTGTTTTTAATTTTTTTTAGAGACAGAGTCTCATTTTGTCACCGTCAGTGGATGCTGTGACGTCGCAGCTCACATCAACCTCCAGCCCTTGGGCTTAGGCGATTCTCTTGTCTCAGCCTCCCCAGTAGCTGGGACTACAGGCACCTGCCACAATGCCCGGCTATTTTTTTGTTGCAGTTTGGCCAGGGCCGGGTTTGAACCCGCCACTCTTGGTATATGGAGCCAGTGCCTTACTCACTGAGCCACAGGTGCCACCCTTCAGTAAACTTTTCAAAAAAAATAAAAAAGAATACTTTGCTTGGACCAGGAGTGATGACTCACGCCTGTAATCCTAGCACTCTGGGAGGCCCAGGCAGGTGGATTGCTTGAGCTCACAAGTTCAAAACCAGCCCTGAGCAAAAACAAGACCCCATCTCTACGAAAAAAGAAAGAAAAAACTGAGGCAAGAGGATCACTTGAGCCCAAGTTGGAGATTGCTGTGAGCTATGT
>NW_003852519.1:787187-808076 GCF_000181295.1 Otolemur garnettii
AAAAAAAAAGGTATATTTAACATTTCTCAGACCTCTCTTATGTATCAGCCAAGGTACCTGATGGCAAGTCAGCCTGTCCGTGGCCAGGGCTGCCACTGCCCAAGCTGGCATCCAGGGGGCTGCTGCTCCCCGCCCTAGAGCAGAGATTGGACCAAGCATGGGAATCTCTGGGTTTGAGCCTGAGTCAGAACATCAGGTCTAGTCCCCTAGAGACTGCCTTAAATACAAGGCACAGGTAAATAGGAGTGACCCCTATGCCCTTCCAGACAGCTTCCTCCTCCCAAAGTCCCCAGCCCACTCTTTTCCACAATCAGACCCTCAGTCTGATGAATGTGACCTGCGGCTCTGTCTCTGAGTTTAGCCTCTGTTATAAGGCTGTTTCTCCTCATTCCTCATTCACCCCCACTATTAAAGAACATGTTGCACTTGGAGAGGACAGACGGGAAGGAGGCACGAAGACCCTGAGAGGTCTGGAGTGAGGGCAGGGAGGGGAAGGGTGGAGGGGCACAGCGTGCTGAGGGGAGGACAAAGCTGAGCTTAGGATGTGGGTAGGAGCCCTCTGGGCTTGTCAGCGGCCACACCTTACTCTCAGGCATCGCCTGTGCGTCCAGAGCAAATGGAAGTCAGCTCGTTTGCTGGGACAGTCACCAAAGGATTCTTTATGCCCCTCACCGCCAGGACAGGCAGAGGCAAAGCAAACCGCGTGTAAGTTCTGACTCCAGCATAATTCCGGCAGCAGGTGCTGGTGGCCCCTGTGGTGAGAAAACCAGTACTCACGGTCCTTTCCTCTGTGGGCTCATCCATTACCTGTAGCTGGAAGGGAAGTGAAATCTAACCTCAGCAAATGAATCCACAGAGCTAGAAAGACCCTGAAAGTGTGTCTACTGCTAACTGGGACTTGGTGCTCCCTGAAGCCCAAGTGGACCTTCCCCAGTGAGCCCTCAGGACACAGCCCCACAGCCTGTGTTCTCTCAGGACACACTGGGGGCAGGACACGGCCCAGGGGGAAGGGGAGTGCCTCGCACCAGGAGGCCACAGTAAAGCCCTGTAACCTTGCCTTTGACAGTGTAGGTTTGGAACAAAGGAGGAAGTCTGTAAATATAGGCTGGCAAGAATAGGGCTGTGTCCTCTGAGCCCTTGAATTAGAATAAGCCTTGCAGGTCTCCCTTCCGGGTTCTGAACCAGCACTCAGGAGCCCACCCAAGGCTTCTATGAACACGAGCATAAAACTAACAGTTTGTGTTTCCATAAACCCCCAAATTGGGCTTTTTGGATAAAGTAAAATTTCACTCGGAATAGCTGAGAGCATACGGGCTCTAACATGAGATGCTACTGATTCACAGTGAGACTTTGTAAACTAAACACTAGCTCCCCCTTAATTTATAATGAGGATTAACAGAAAGAAAAACTCTACTGTTGGTACATACATTTAAAGGGTCTTAACCAAGCCATGGAAATTCTCTTCTGTGCTTTCTAGGCGTTCATGGTAGCCCCGCTGTAGGGCCCATTCCCTGCACCTCCTTCCACTGCTGCTGCTCTCTCTGCCTCTCTCCTCCTTAGCTTTGCCTGTTGGTTGGGCCACAAACAGCCTTTCTAGCCAGTAAGACAACAAAAACTTTCCTTTTACAAAATGGAAGGCCCGCGTGCTTCATCTTGACCTCAGTGGTCCCCTTTTCCAATGACAGCATTTAGCAGACCATCCTCCTAATGAAGCCCATCCTCTGTCCATGATCGACAGCACACTCAAATATAATGTTAAGGCCTTTGCAATACATTAAGAAGGTTGTGGCTTGGCACCTGTAGCTCAAGCAGCTAAGGTACCAGCCACATACACTGGGGCTGGCAGGTTTGAACCTGGCCCAGACTTGCCAAACAACAATGACAACTACAACCAAAAAATAGCTGGGCGTTGTAGTGGGCACCTGTAGTCCCAGGTACTTGAGAGGCTGAGGCAGAAGAATCACTTAAGCCCAGGAATTGGAGGCTGCTGTGAGCTGTGATGCCACAGCACTCTACTCAGGGCTACAGCTTGAGGCTCGGTTTCAAAAACAAAAGAAGGTTGTGTTTTCTGAACCTTTTTCCAGAAGCATAGTATAACTGGCTTGAGGAGAGGGCTCCCCCTCCTCCCCAAGGCCAGAGTTCCTGGAAGACCAGAGTGGACACCCTGCCTGCAGTGTCCAGAGCTGCTTGATTAGAAAGGAAGTTTTGAATTAAAAACCTCTTAAATCCTCTCCTGAGAAACCGCAGCTCTGGCCTCTTGCCCGGCCTCAGCCTCTCCCACACCAGGTGTGCTACACATAACTCTGTCCACATACCCCACTGCAGCCTCACTCTGTCTGGCTCATTCTCCCGCTCCTCTCAGGTCTCTCAGCCTCCAACTTCAGACCTCAGATTTCTCAGCAATATCTTTCATTCACAAGGTCACTTGAATTAGCAAATAAAAATACAAGGTATCTAGTTTCACATCAGGTAAACAACATTTACGGGGGTGGGGGGGTTATGTACAATATTTTATTTGGGACTTACACTAAAAAAATTATTTGTCATTGATCTGAAATTCCAATTTGGCTGAATGTATTTTTTCTGGCCACCCGATACTCATTCATTCATTCATCACATATTTATTGAGCATATCAAGCTCTATTACAGGCACTGGGAGAGCCAGTCCAAGTCCCAGTCTTTCTATCTTGCAGTATATTTACCTTGTTTATATACACATACACGGTATATACCCTTACAGATGTGAGCTTTTTAACAATGTTACCACATTCAATAACATTATCAATAATTCTTCAACATCATTTAAAACACACACCATCTTCAAATTTCCCTTGTTGCTAAAACGTTTCTATCTTAACATAGTAAATATGTTTGCGTTAGGATCTAACGAAGGTTCCCTCATTACAAATGATTGATAGAGTTCTTAAGTCTCTTTTAACCTGTGATGGTTAGCTCCTCCTTGGGAGAAACTGTTGCCCAGGTTGATCCTGAACTCCTAGACTCAAGCCATCCTCCTCCTTGGCCTCCTGAGAAGTTGAGATTACAGGTATGCCACTGCACCCAGCAAGTTCTTCCCCATCTCCTTTCCTTGGTGCTATGCATTTGTTTAAAAAGCTGGCTTGTTCATCTTGTAGAGTGTACCACATACTGAATTTCCCTATGGTCACTAGTGCATTCGTCTAGTCCCTCTATTTTCCTATAAACTGGTGGTTAGATCCACAGGCTGTATCAGATTCTGATCCAGTTGTTTTGATCAGGAGACACATAACGATTGTGTCCTCTTGAGTGATGGGTCATTGGGTTTAGGTACTGTTGATCTGACCCAGCCCCCGATGCCATATTGATGAGCTCCTTCGGCAGCTAGGCTGGCCCTACTGGATGAAGAGCAGGAGTAACAGGTGCCTTGAAACAAGGAAGTGGGATCGGGGCAGATGGGGACCCAAGATGGTGTTAGGGGAAGAATGGACAGGACTATGCTGTGGGCAGGATGAGAGGAGAGGACGGGATGGCCATGAAAATGCTTGTGGGGCATGGTAGGAGGCAGAAAGAGGTGTGTGCTTGAAGGAGATGTTGAAGTGACTCCTGACAGCAAATGGTTTGCAGGACGTGAGTATGAAATTGGGGGAGGGGGAGGGAAGAAAGATTGTCCAAGCACTGGAGTGGGATGGGAACGTGAAGCAGCAGCAAAGGAGAAAGCGTAGCAGCCACACCCACACTTTGCTTGACCCCCCCTCAAGCATTTGCTCATGTTCAATTGTCTGAGGCAGGTTTGTGGGGCTTGGGAGTTGTGTAAATATGTCAGTGTATATAGAGAAATGTCGGGTTTTGACATTCTGCCCTTTGCCACACCGGGAAGTCCATCTCTGTCCCCTGCGTCTTCACTTGATGTTTTGGCATAGCCCCCAACACCCCTCCCAGGCTCCCTTCCATCAGAACTCCCCCAGTAGGACCATTGCCTCCTCAGGGCCTGGCCAAGGAGCAGTTCCTCGGATGAACAGTCTTTATATCAGCGGGTATGAGCCTCTTCTATTATAAATAAAGGAGAGGAGACAATGACAGACGCAGGAAGTGTCCAGTAGGCCTGCAGGGGAGATACTTCAGCCCCTTCCCCTCCTTACAATAGCATGACCACGGAGAAAAGTAAGAGAATAGTCTCTGTCTAATAACACAGAAACCAAGGACCCAAAAGGTGCAATAACTTGCCCAAAGACGTTGCAAGTTAGAGACCGAGCCAACCCTGGCTTTCCACCCTTCAGACACCCAGTCCACCTGGTCTGTACCACATCACAAGCCTTCAACCCCTGCTTGCAGTTACTGTTCCATTTCTTAATAAGTTGGTCCTGATATAACAGGGTACAGTGGAAAGAAAAGGAGGGACCTGTCAGTCAATCCCATGTTTATCTCTATTATCATGCCGGCTTACATGCCAAACATGGTCTTAAAGAAAGACTAGGACAGGAAAGGAACATGATTCAGAGCCACATCCAGAACACAGCCAGAGGGCATGGGATGACAGTTGTACTGGAAAAAAAAAATAGCTACCACATTTGAGCCGTGTTCTGTGCCAGGCCATGCATAGCTTATGCCCTCATAATATCCCTGCAAGATGACTGTTATTATTTATCTATTTATTTATTTTTATACTTTTTCTTTTTCTTTTCTTTTTTTTTTTTTTTTTTTGAGACAGAGCCTCAAGCTGTCCCCCTGGGTAGAGTGCTGTGGCATCACAGCTCACAGCTCACAGCTCACAGCAACCTCCAACTCCTGGGCTCAAGCGAGTTTCCTGCCTCCGCCTCCCAGGTAGCTGGGACCACAGGCGCCTGCCACAACACCTGGCTATTTTTTGGTTGCAGCCATCATTATTGTTTGGTGGGCCCAGGCTGGATTCAAACCCACCACCTTAGGTATATGTGGCTGGCTCCTTCGCCACTTGAGCCACAGGCACCAAGCCTATTTATTTATTTTTATTTATTTATTTTGAGACAGAGTCTTACTTTCCTGCCCCTATAGAGTGATGTGGCATCACAGCTCACCCAAACTCTTGGGCTCAAACAATCCCCTTGTCTCAGCTTCCTGAGTAGCTGAGACTACAGGAGCTGCCACAATACCTGGCTATTTTTTAGAGATGGGGTCTCATACTTGCTCAGGTTAGTCTTGAACTCCTGAGCTCAAGCATTCCACCCTCCTCAGCCTCCCAGAGTGCTGGGATTACAGGCGTGAGCCACCATGCCAGCCATTATTATTTATAATTTGCCTTAAGAAAGCTCACGTTCAGAGAGGCAGAGTCGCAAAATTAGAAATTGGCATGGCCGTGATCTTGACACCATTAGACAGAGGAGCCCAAGCTGATTTCCAACATAGCCACTGCTTGTGACATTTTGATCTGGTGAGAGCTGGTAAATCTGAGCTTTCTGGCAGAAAGCGTTCATTTTGTCAGAAAAATATAGTCCTTAACTTGCAGCAGAAGAAAAGCAAAGTAGATTATTAACAAAATGAACTGCTTTCTTAGCAGGAAACCAGAAAAAGAGTTATTTCATGAAAGCCTAAGCAAAAGGAAATTGAACAAAATCAGGTCATTATATCTATCCAGTCATTCATATGGGAGCCAAGATGAAATGCTTCCATCTGTCATTTTACTGACAGAGGCTTGCACCAGCCTCCTTAAAGCATACCTGGGATCACAGCACTCTCCACTTAAAACTTGGAACCGCTCTCCATTGTCCCCCTCAGTGTATTCCAAATGTGTAAGAAAATAAAAATAATAGCCGAATGCCTTTTTCAGATGAAATCTCACATGGAATGCCAAATATGGCAAGAAACAGAAGGGTACCTGGACAAGCAGAAACTGAGGTGGAGGGAGAAAGGAGAGAGAAAGGGAAGGGTCAGGTGCACACCCAGACGTTTCTCCCAAAGTTGGCCTCTCCTCCTTTGCCATCTCCTCAGCAAGACCTTTAACCAGCTCCTGTACCATCTAAGGCTCCTTTTGAAATGTACTGATCTATAGGAGAAAATGCAAAACTTTTGGCCTAATGATCAAAGCCCACCATAATGAGACCCAGCCGCTATTTTAGTTATTTTCCCTCCACTATTCTCAAGCCCTAGCTACCCTCAGGTCCATTCTTAGTGATACCTGCTCTCTCAGCACTCTCCAAACACATCCTGAATCCACCCATTGTCTTTCCTGTGCCCAACATGTTTTTAGCCCCCATATCCACCCACCTGTCTAAGAAGCTTCATTTGCCCCTCTCTCTTTGAAGCTGACCTACCCCTCCTGACTCTCCTCTTACCTGGCAATCTGCATCTCTGCTAGGGAGCTTAGCTCCCTCCCAGGGTGTGGAGTTATCTATGCCCATCTCTTTCTTCCCACCCCAATAAGACTGCAGCTTTTCCATCTCTGATTATCCCTGGCTGCCCAGCACAAACAGGTGCTCCAGCAGTGTTCACTGGGTGTCACCCATCTCTCCTAACCTCCTAGGAACGGCTGGGCCACCCGTGGAAGGGCGTGATGTGGGCTTTGTTGTTACAGGACCATCATGTGCAGCACCAGCTCATGTGACCTGGAAGAAATCCCCCTGGACGATGATGACCCAAACAGCCTGGAATTCAAAATCCTGGCCTACTATGTCAGTCACCACGTCTTCAAGAGCACCCCTGCTGTCACCTCACCAAAGCTGTCAAGAACAAGAAGTCTGTCCCAGAGGGGTCTGGAGAATTGGTCAGCAAACGAGTCGTGGACACAGGTGTCATGGCCTTGCAGAAACTCCCGATCCAGTGAGAAGACCATAAACCTCGCCAAGAAAAAGTCTTCCTGGAAAGTGCTTTTGGGACTAGTGGAGAAGGAGGAGGACTCACAGAGCTTGTCCCCGCAGGAACAGGGACACAGAACGGCAAAATACCAGGGTGGCTTTCCCGGTCAGTGGTCCAGGTCCCTCTCTAACGTGGACCGGTGCTTAGATCACGAAGGTAAGTGGCTGAGAACTCTTTCCTTCCCACACCCAAGTCTGCCTCAAATCCTTTGTGTGCCCAGTGGTTCATCTTTTCCGGCCTGGTAAAGCAGCCTCAGACAGGACACTCACTGAGCCTCCGTGCTCCAACTTAGTAGGATTCAATAATAATTGCCCTACTTTTCTCAAGACAGAAAGGAAAATGATGGCAGGAAAGAATGCTGAAACTGGTTTTCTCACTCCACTGTCTATAAACAAACTTTACCCAAACTTCTAATTCCATCGGTCAGGAATTAGAAGAATTACAGGAAAGGGCCGTAGACAGGGGCTCAGGCTGCTGCACTTCCTGGGGTAGGTCTATCCATATCTCAGGGCCTCTGTGTTTCCATCTGTACATTGGGTCTATCCCACCCTCCCTGCCTCTAAGGGCTGATAGAAAGATCATAGAGCTATATATAAAAATACTCTTCAAAGTATAAACCGTTCCAAAATGAGAAGCATTTTAACAAAATCTTCCCTCAGTGGGACGGAATTCATTATATTGAATGCAACATTTTCATGAGAAGCTTTATCATAAACAATTGGCCTTTGTCCAGACACCTTGGTGTAAGCATCTTCTTCACCTTCCACAAGGCCCACTGCTCCCCACCCCCTGCCCAGATTTTCAAAGACAGTTCCCCTCCTGCTGGGTTTGATTGGCCCCGTAACTTGTTAATAATTAGTCAACAGGTGGCAGTAATGCCTCGATATTAAAATGTAAATGTCCCAACTTACTTGGAAAATTAGCTTGTTCATGGACAGCTTTCGATCATTCACTAAGGTCTAGGAAATTCCCTTTCCCATCAGAGTTATAGAAATAGCAGGGGTTAGGGTGAGGGTTACCTGGGGGAACCTCACAGCACAGATAAGGAAATGAGAGTCCCACAGAAGGGGATTGCTAGAGGAAACAGCTGGGAAGTAGCAGCACAGCCTGGACTAAACCAACGTCAAACTAGGACTGTGTCTGCCCTCTGCAACAAGCCATTTGCTCTCAGCTCTGCCGGGCTAAGGCTGCAGTAGCAAGTCTAGAGCAAAAGGAGGGTGGGGGCCTTCCCTCCGGCCTTGCTGGAACCCCAGCCTCTGCTCCTACCGGGGGATAGTATCTGCTCTGCAGCAAAGAACAGTTTGGAGGCACCTAAATGGTCTTTTCTGCGTTGCCTGCACTGTGGACTTTACTGGGAGTCAGAGAAAGCTTTTACAGACCTTCATTCTCAGGCTTTTGCTAAGCTAAATGACGTTCTATATTTTGATATTTACTCAAGTGTCATTTGGCCTTTTTTAAAAATTTTCTAAATTTTTGAGGAACATGTTTTTTTCTTCTTTTTTCAGTGGGAAAAGAAATCTTTTATGTAAGATTTAGAATAAAAGGTTAAATTTGAAAAACACGTAGACAATGGGTTTCTACGCTGAACAGCTGAATGGTATCTGTGGCTAAGTAACTATATATACGTCGTACATTCTCCCTGGAAAAGAACAGACAAGAACCTCCTAAGGGCAATTTGCCTTAAATGCATAAGTCCGGCTTATCTTCCTTCTCACCTTTCTCCTCACTTTCCTGTTTATTTAGTTTATCGTGTGCTTTATATGTTACTTGTATTGGCTCTTCTGCTGGGTGTGACCCAGGGAGCCACCCGTCCTATTTCTGCTCTGCCACGCACACAGCAGAGTGAACAGTTTTCACCTGTGTTCTTTTAACCGAAGATCACAGTTTAGCCTTGTGCTGCCATTTCCAGAACTCAGCTACCAGCCTTAAAGTGGGGAGTGTGAGGTTATGTCCCAAGAACAAAGTTTGTTAGGAAAAGGCCTTGAATATAAGAAAGTGGACGCTGACCCCTGTTTTGAAGACCACCAATCTGGACTGTCTTAGTCGTGAGGCTCTGTTTCTCCATAGCTATGACTGACCACATAGGGAATGTTACCGTTAAGGATAGGTTCAATGACAGGTAGTGGAAAACCCAAATAACTATGGTTTAAATAATACAGAGGTTTATTTTCCTCTCCGTAAAAGAAGATAAAAATTTGGCAACTCAGGCCTCATCTGGCTGCTGCACGGGGCATTTGGCATTCCTGGGAGTTCTGCCATCCCTCGCTAGTGGCTTCCAACCTCAAAGTCACCTTATGTCCTAGGCGGCTCCAGCCATTATGTCTACATTTTAAGCAGGAAGGAAAAGGAAGCAAAGGAGGACCAAGGGCACCTTTCTTTAGATGACTCAGCTCCTTGCTAGAGAACTTTCTTGAGGGCGGTGCCTGTGGCTCAGTGGGCAGGGCACCGACCCCACATACCAAGGGTGGCGGGTTCAAACCCAGAGAGCTTTCTTGAAACTATTCTCAACTTTGGGTATCTCACCAGCCACCCTTTACTGCAAGGGCGGCTGGAAAACGCAGTTGGTTCAGCTGGATCCTTTGTTGCTACTCACATTTTAAGGGTCTGTTACTAAAGAAAAAGAAAATGGATAGAATGGAAAACCGTTGTCTCTATTATAAGGAAGTCACTCTGGAACTCCCTGCCTCTTCTCTTAAAACAAAAACTTCAGGCCCCAGGCTGGCAGCACCTTCCTGCCCTGCCCTCCCACTCTCAATGGCCCCTCAACTGGACTCCAAAGACGGCACCTTTCAGCCCTGTCCCCACTCCCATCCAATTTTCCCTTGCCTGTCAGATGCGACCAAGTCTGACAAGAAGGGACTCTCCTCTTTCTTAAAATTAAGGTTTCAAAGTAGGAATCCTAACTAAAGCCCGTTCATCTGCATTCAGACGTGTTTGGTTACCATTTGTCCTGCACACATTTCATTTGCCTCCCTCTCCAGGGCCACTCGGTCACAGAAATCAATAGCTTAGCATGCAAGATGGGCAGAGGGTGACATCACATCCTCCCTCTCTGGAGTACCCCGCTGCATGGGAGCCTCGGTGCTCTGTCCATAGGGCCTTCCTCAGGTGGACATTTGGGTTAAAAAGCCACTTTTCTCATGCTTAGTCCATAAGGTTCAAAAATAGATAAGGAGTGAATGAGAGAAAGAAGCCAAGGGGAAGAATCAATGCTCTGCCTTCTCATTTTAATAACTAACAAATGTACTTCGTATGTTTTAATCACCTATTGCAGCCCCATCAGGCCCCTCTTGAATGCTGGCCATCCACATCCCCTGCAAGGAAACATCAAGAGACTCTGGCTTCCAAAGCCAAGAGAATATTCCCCTGTGTGTCCTCAGGAAAGTTGGCCTCTGCTACCTCTGCGACCTTAGGTAGCCCATCCTGGGTGACCAGCACACAGCTCCCAGGCCCCAGCTCTTGTCTTACTTCTCTGTCATGATTTGCCAAGCCCAGGAGTCCCCCAGGAGTTTTGGCACCCCAACCTCCTGGCCCAAACCCCTGTTCCATTACTTTCTTTACGTCTTGAAAATTAAGTAGTGTTATTCAAGTGTCATATGATACAACTCAGCCGCTCCGTTTGGCATCAAAGACAGAGCTTGCACAGCTCTTTAAAAATGGGAAT
Organism: Otolemur garnettii; assembly: GCF_000181295.1. NCBI lineage: Eukaryota > Metazoa > Chordata > Mammalia > Primates > Galagidae > Otolemur > Otolemur garnettii. Next base: position 797,659 of record NW_003852519.1, read on the forward strand.
ATAATGACAATCAACAATGAAAGTTTCCCTACCCAATGCCATACCACCTACCCAGCCCACTTCACCTTGTCCCCAACCAGCGGGCAGAAGTGGCTGCTCTTTTACAGGCTACTGTGTTCAGGGGATCCATCTTGAAACCTTCCTGTCTCAAAATGCTCTATTCTATAATTTTGTGTGCAGACACCTGATGTGATTCTTGTCTTAACTGCAAAGTCTTGGAAGCCCTGGGTTGCATACTGTGCTCCTCTGTTTATCATAAGCATTCATTGAATGCTCTCCAGAAAATAGAAAAGCTGTGGAACTATACCAGCAAGGAGAGTTGAATGCTTACTTGAGGATGGGCTTGGGTGATGAATATGGCCTGAGAGTAGGGATGTTTCTCTGCCCTGAGTGGCCAACTCCCCAGAGCTCGTCAAACTACTGAGTGTCCTCCTATGCCTGTAGGGGTCAGCTCTCTGAGGTATAAAGCATGTCCAGAAGAATAAAAAGAATAAAAATAAAAGCATAATGAGCATTCACTCAAGAAAAGCACTAAAGCACTCCCTTTTGTATTTCTTCCCTTGCAAAGAGGGAAAGGAGATCGTAATTTTGTAAGGCTTCAAAAAGAAGGTGCACAAGGGTAATTGTTTCAAGGTGACAATCATTCCTCTGTACTCCTCCCACATCCCAGCCTCTGCCAGGCAACTGCCAGTCCTTTGTGAACAGTGACCCTCCCTCCCTACACACACACTCACACTCCTGGGCAATTTCCTCTCTTTCTGGGCTGGTCTTTTCATTGCGGGAAACTGTGCATACCAATGAGCCGGGCCAAGTTCTTCTGGGAAGGGCCTCTCAGCACCGTTTTGTCTTGTTTCAGCTGCAGACCCCAAAGTTGTTTCCATTGCCAACCGAGTTGCTGAAATTGTTTATTCCTGGCCACCACTAGAAGCCCAGGCAGGGGGCTTCAAGCCCAAAAGGAATTGGACACCACAGTCTCTCCAGTTCCGGGCTGAAGGCGCCCAGCCTGCAGCATCAAGTTCTAAGAAAGGTAAACTTTCCTTCCGGGTGTTTGCGCTGGGTACAATGCTTGCCAGGCAGAGGCATAGGGGTGTTCATGGATTTATTCAGCCCAAGCCTTTGCTATTTGTGAGTCTCTGGCAGACCAGACTGAGGGATGACCACCACATGCTAGGAGCTCTGACTCTAGCTTGAGACCCTAGCCCAAGGCAGGAGGCTGCACCAGCAGGTTGAACCAGCATATCCAGTTCACTGCTAAGGCAGTAGAAAAGTCTTCTACTAAGGGAGAGGAGACAACACAGAGCCCACCTTTCGCCTTGTCCCCAGCAGGAAATGCAGTGTTAAATTTGATGATGTTACCAGTGACCCTGGACCTATCTCATTGGATATGAAGAGGCACCCATAGCAATGGGTGCAAGTGTTGCAAGATGAAGTCAGAGGTTTAGAACATTGCTCTGGGTGCCTGTGAAAAAGCAGGGAGGGGGTCATCAGACACCAGGAATGGTACAGAACATGGAGCAGAGTGGAGAAGTAGTGACCACTCTGGGCCAGTTGTCACCTAAATCAGAGCAATAGCTGGGACTGTAGATCCCACCTGGCTGATGGGAAATTTGGGCTCTGAGGGGGGAGGAACAGCCCACAGGAGGAGCAGCTCAGTCCCGCCTTCCCTCACCAGCGACAGGCCTTGCCCTGGCTCTCGCTCTCCAAACACTCCCCAAGGAGAGGCACAGGTGGCTTCTGGGTTTGCAGCACCTCAAATGACAATGTGCGTGTTCTCCCTGCCACAGCACCAGTGTCTCCTGACCCCTGAAGCAGAGTGGTGTCCACACTGCAGGGGCCACAAACTGCCACAGAAGCTCCAAGGGAGGCGCTGGGGACAGGAGGAGTCCTCTGTGTTTGCTGAAAAGAGTGTTGACACCATTTTGCTATCCCACGGGTGTCAGGGAGATGGGATGCACTCCCTTGAGCCAAGCTGACGCTAAGGCCGTCATCTTCCATGCCCGGGAGAAACTGAAGCAGCTGCTCCTACAACTTTCCCCAAGAAAGGCAGCAACAGATGAGACTCACACTGGAGCTGTGCTGACACACATTCGTTCTTCTCTCAAGCAACCCGAGTTTCTGTCTCCTCACTTACCTCTTGCCTAGACCTTCTTGGGACTTTGTGCACCAATTTCCTGTCCTCTCTTTCCCCTTCACTGAGGACCACCCTGAGGACTCCATGTGGCCCAGGGACTGTGCCATGACAAGTGCTGTTCTCAGTGCCTGCTTTGTCTCTGTTTGGATTCTGTTCTGCAGCGCTGACCATTCTGTTTATGTTTAGTTGTTAGCAAGAGAAAAATCATACTCCACCTCCCCTGTTCCTACATCCACACCACACACCAACAGTGTCACTGCCCTTCCCTCCCCCTGCTGTCTTAGCTTAGAAGGTGTGGGGAGTCATTAATTTTATGTATCTGTCTACCATGTGGTATAGAGATGCAGCATACTAAAGTATGCATTTCAGTGAGATGAAAGAAATCAAACCTGAAAGATAATGTAAAAAGGCTGGGTGTGGTGGCTCACACCTGTAACCCTAGCACTCTGGGAGGCCAAGGCAGGTGGATTGCTTAAACTCAGGAGTTGAGACCAGCCTGAGCAAAAGCAAGACCCCATCTCTACTAAATATAGAAAAACTAGCCAGGAGTGGTGGTGGGCACCCAGTCCCAGCTATGTGGGAGGCTAAGGCAAGAGGATCACTTGAGTCCAGGAGTTTGAAGTTGCTGGGAACCGTGACACGATGGCACTCTACCCAGGGTGACAGAGTGAGACACTATCTCAAAAAAAAAAAAAAAAAGAAAGAAAAGTAAAAAGAGGCTGGGTGCAGCGGCTCATGCCTCTAATCCCAACACTCTGGGAGGCTGAGGTGAGTGGATTGCCTGACTTCACAGTTCAGCCTGAGCCAGAGTAAGACCCTGTTTCTAAAAATAGTTGGGCATTGTGGCAGGCACCTGTAGTTCCAGCTACTGGCTGAGATAAGAGAATTGCTTGAGCCCAAGAGTTTGAGGTTGCTGTGAGCTATGTATGATGCTATGGCACTTTACCAGAGGTTACAAAGTGAAACTCTGTCTCAAAAGAAAAAAAAAAGATAATGTAGAAAGAAAACCAAACAAAAACTAGAAAACAAGATGGGCTTAAGAATGTATAGGCTAGAGCATAGGGTTAAAAGAGCTAGGTACTAGAGATAGAGTAATCTGGGCAGTAATCACTGCTGGCCCTGCGTACCAACAACGTGCTCACTAGACCCAGCACCCTGTCTCTGCCCCATGTCACACTTAGCAGTGATAAGAAAAAGGCAAGACAGAAGGACAGTACACGGGGTGTTCGGAGTCCGATCATGCAGTTAAAAATAAACTCCTTGCTTTTTATCCTTTACTCTCTCTTTGAAGCTTTCCTCTGTGCCATATTTTCTCACACCTGAGACTTCAATAAAAGCCTGTGAGGAATGTTGAGAGGGGCGCACCCTTCCTTGTCTCTGTGCAGAGGGCTTAAGGTGTTGGCCTCCAGGGTCCCTCAGTTCAGTGTATGTTGACTGAGTAGGTATTATTTATTTGAGCCTAGTCACGCCGACAGGGATGAGGTCAGTTCCCAAAAGGCAGGCCAAGAAGATCATCCTCCCTTTTGGATGTGGGCCACGGATTTGGCGCTATCCTTTCTATCAGCTCATCCAAAGGGGGAAATATGATCAAATGTGGGATTTATGGTCTCCATAAGGAAAAAGTGTCATCTACTTAGGAAAAGTCTAAAAAACAGGGGGAAATTTCTCCTACATGTCCTCATCAGCAACATGATGATGGTTATGGCTTGTATTTGCCCTGCAGTCTGAGTATGGTAAACACAGTAATGCGTTTCCCAGTGAGAAGTGGAAGGCTAAACCAAGACAGAGGAGGAAAAAGAGGAAAGGAGGGGGTTGTGGGAGAAATGGCTGGAACAGACTGTGGCTGCTGCAGAAGAGGCGAGGTGAGATTTATTTGCTAAGAATTAGACAGAGTACTTCTTCCTCGGTCCCTACCAAGCCACAGGCATTCATTGCTGCTGGAAAAATTTAAGAATTTTTTTTTCTTCTGCCTCTTTTAAAAGAAATAACTGGAATTTTTCCCCCGACAGAGGAAGAAGACCAAATAATAAGCAAAATTGTTGAGCTGCTGAAATATTCAGGGGATCAGTTGAACAAAGAGGTATGAAGCTCCTTGGACTAATGTGTTTTCTTTCTGTGCCTAGTCTGTGAGAATGGAATGGGACTCCAGGTTGCAAACTTTTTCCTTTTCACCGTTCTGGTTTCTACTTAGTCCTAAATTTTATTTCCCTTAGAGTCAAAATTCTTCATGCTGGCAGCGTCTCAAAAATGAATCACTTTGGAAAACATAAGTAAACCTCCTGGAGCCTCCTTGGAATTTTTGGAAACTAAGAAAGGAACTTATTATTGCAAGAAAAAACATCAGTAAATTAAAATTTGCTGGATGGAAATATTAACCTCGTTCCCCATGTAACTGATCCTCAGTGAGGTTTAAACGCTTGTATTTGCCCTGCAGTCTGGATATCTGTATCCCAGAGTCAGTCACAGGCTGGAGCCCTTGGTGAAATCTTCTCCCCTACAGTTGTTGGACTGTCGTCTGCTCTCGGTCTCCCCAGCAGCTCAGCCAGGGAGGCGGGTTAGCATCACTTGGTGACTGATCCTTCCCTTCAGAAACATGTAAAAGTTGTTTTCAGGTCAAGAGTTGGTTAGCAAACCCCCAGTGTAATCAGAAGGGTTTCTCTTGTGTGCCCAGAGATGACTAAGAAGTCTCTCCTGTGTCAATCATGTCCTCATTCAGGACCCCTGGGGCAGGCCTTGGGGTGTGGGGAGTTTATGCAGGAAGGGGAAACAGCAGTGACCAGCCTGCCACCTCCCCCAGCGTGGTGTGCTCTGACCCTTCCCCAATAGCTTTGTCAGAACTGTGTCCAGAGTTGGTGACTGGGAGGCTGAGGGGCCGGGGCCATGATGCTAAGAGAGAAACAGTGAAAAAACCAAGGACATTTAGTGACAGAAAAGAGGAGGTGATGTGTGAGGTTTGGGGTCAGAAGTCAAGGGTGGAAAGGGGAGCAGAGAAGCAGGAAACAACAGGATGATGGTTTGAGGACAACCCTGCTTTTCTCCAGAATGAGCTAGAGAAGAGCCGGGGCAAATGATTTCCCCTTAGTGTAAAGATGAACTTCCTAGCACTCGAGACACCTGTCAGGGCCAAGGACTGCTTTTGAAGGAACCGTCTTCCTGGCACTAGAAGAACCACAAGTAGGGGCCAATAACCAGTCAGCAGCCGAGTATGGAACTCGGAGGGGTCCTTAGATGTCCTCCAGGGCTCGTTACAACTCCAGGTTTCTGTGGCTCTCAGAGAAACCTCCTTCCCAGCTCCCCTAAGTAGTGACTCACAGTAGCCAACTGGAGGTCAGGGATGCTGGAAGCCAAAGGGGTGTAGTGTAGGCCACCCCTGGGCTTTGAAGAACGATGCTTTCCTTTTCACTCCAAATACCATCTCAAAAACCTCACTCAACTCTGCCTGATGCTCTCTCTTGATTTCTACTGACATTTTATACTATTTATGCAGAGACTTTATTACTTACGCAGAAACGTGTATTACTTTACACGTTTCCCCAGCAGAGGACTCTGGGAGGGACACATGGCAGGCCTGTGGGTAAGCAGCTCCCAGAGCAAAGTGGGAGAGGGAGGCAGGGCCAGGTAAGCCAGGGACACGGAGCGTCTGCAGAGCCGCTAGCCCTGGCACTCGTGGTGCAACCAAGACGGACAGGCAGGGAAAGCACAGGACGCAAGCTCTGGGGAAGGCCTTGTCTTTCTGGAGTTTGGTTCTCTTATTCTGACAGAGTCCTGACTGGTCGCTGCCTGCTAAGTTTTGAGCCTAGCTCATTAGTTGGGTCACTGATGAAAAGGAGGCTGGAGGAGGCTAGCCATTCCCATTCAGATTTATAGCCCAGATGGGATCTGGGAGTTCAGGGGTGGGCTTGGTTCAGGGAAAGGACACTGCTCCACCAAGATCTTCACATAGCACAGGACTCATCCCCCAGACATTTCTTTTTAGAAATAGGACTCGTTGAAAACCTGCTTAGCTTATCATTCCTCAAGGACAGAACTAGAGGGTTTTCCAATAAACATTTTGTCCCTGCTCACTAAGAAATTTCCATTTTCACGTGACAGACATCATAAGGATGTAAGGATGGCTTTAAATGAGCATGATATATGGCTTTTTGACATAAGCCCGCACTTCCCAATGAAGCAAAGACAATATTGATTTTTTTTTTAAGTATGATAGTTCGGGGTGGTGTCTGTAGCTCAAAGGAGTAGGGTGCCGGCCCCATATACCGGAGGTAGCAGGTTCAAACCCAGCCCCAGTCAAAACTGCAAAACAAAAAATTATAGTACTTTAGAGGCAGTAAGGGAGAGAAATACTAGTTTCAAGGGATGGGTGGGTGGTAAAATCAATTGGGTAGAATAATGGGAAGGGAATCAACGGAATGGATTTTTTTTTAAGTTAACAAATATACATCAGAGACTCCTCCCCAACTTCCATCCTCCCACAGTGTCCAAGAAAATGAATAACATTTCCAGAGCACCCACACACACCAGTCCAGCACTACGCTAAGTGTTCCATTACTCTACAGTACAGGCATTATCAGCATCCTACTTTAGACATGACAAAACTGAACCTGAGAGGTTAAGCAATTTCCCCAAGGTTGCACAGCTAGCAGGAGGAGGAACAGAGGTTTAAGCCCAAACAGTGATGTCCAAGCTTCAGATCCTGAGCATTGCACAACCTCCAGCAAAGCATGTAGCACTGTCTTGGTGGCCGCCACTAGACTGCGAGGCCCTGAGTGAGGGCCGGACTCTTCATCACTCACTGTGGGAGATCAGGACACAGGCACTGAATGTTGAATGAGTGGACTGGCCCATTTTATCCTATATTCATCCCAATGCAATGAATGCATAGACCAGTGCACACCAGGTCTGGTTCTGCAGGACACTGTGCCTTGATTGAAACCAGCATCCAGGGTTTTTCACAGACTATTCTGGTGGCCCAAGTTTGAGCTAAAGAGTGGTCTGTGTCTGCCTTGCTGAGCCAAGCTGCTCTGCTGAATGCTTATCCTCTGTCCACAGCTGAAGAGAGACAAGGCTTTGATGAGCAGCTTCCCAGACGGGCTGCCCTATGCTGTTTTTAAGACTGTCACAGACCAGGTCCTAAGTGCTGTGGACACCAGGGGAGAGTCAGAGGTCAAAGCTCAAGGTTTTAAGGCTGCGCTTGCAATAGACGTCATGGCCAAGCTCACAGCTATCGACAACCACCCCATGAACAGGGTGCTGGGCTTTGGAGCCAAGTATCTAAAGGAGAACTTCTCACCCTGGGTGCAGCAGCATGGTGGATGGGTAAGTGTATTCTCTTTAAAAACAGATCTTCTCAGAACTCAGAAAAGATGGGATGGAAAGATTTTTTTTTTAAGTGAAGGAACTATGTCTGCAAGTCAATTCTCATGGGGGTAGGACACTTGAGGGGCAAGAGATACATCCCACGGATGGGAACATAGTTTTAGTGGCTGTCTTCATCATTGACAAATATTTACTGAGCTCTGAAAGGGCATATGGGGTATGTGTGTGGAAGGAGGAAATGAGGAGATGCTGAGATATAAAATGTTTAGAGAGATGTAATTTCTGTTTCCACAAATTCTTGCAGGCAACGGAAGTCTGGGAGTGGCATGAGGGCGGGCGGTTTCCCACACACGTGGATACTGACAGGGCATTGGGGCTATTCCTCACGTGGGGATTCAGGGCCCATAACATTTTGTCATCGCTGCTTTGAATCAACCGTTTTGGCAGGGATAATTGTATACAAACTAAAAAGGAAATAATTAAACTTTCAGCTATTTTTAATTACCTGGTATGGGTCAAAACAAATATCTTTCCCCATGGCTCAGCCCAAACCCCTCCCATCCCCTTTATCCTCATTCCCTGAGATCCCCTAAAAGCTGCTGGGTTCACATGGCTACATAAGGTCACCCTGGTCAAAGTGCTCTTCCCTACAAGTCTCAGGAGACGCAGGCATTCCCAGGAGGATAGGCCATTGCCCCATGTTATCCTTAACCCTCTTTCTACTAGAACAGCCCAGGGGCCACTGTGGAAGTAAAGATGTCACACACGCACATTGTCGTGTGTTTATTGGCCATTTATAGAAACTCAAAGTTTGAGTCGGCACTGGACATGGCTAGAGTGACTCTGGGACTTGGCTGTCAGAGGGAAAGTGTGGCTGATCTCTCCCACAGGACTGAAGTGCCTGCCGCGGCCTTCAGGGGCAGCGCACTGAGGCTGCCCACTCTTCTGTGCATTCCTAGTTTTCTCGTTTGCACCAGTTCTGATAACCCTATGTGGCTAATCTGAACAAACGAGGCTCTTAAGTATTCTAGATTCAAAACCCCTTCACTCATTCTAAAAGGAGGATAGGTTCCTCTGTGTTATTTCAGTTCTACTAATTCTTCCTTCCAGGAACCCCACCCCCTCCAGCCCCAGCCCTCGTCTGCCCCAAATCCTTTTCTGACCCCTCCAGCCTCTGTCTGCAACACTCCATGTTTGTCCTACAATGACATGCATGAGTCAAGCGTTTATTTCTAAAACATTATTAGTCCCATTAACGTATTTTTCTTTTCTTTTCTTTTTTTGAGACAGAGTCTTACTGTCACCCTCAGTAGAGTGCTGTGGCATCACAGCTCACAGCAACCTCAAACTCTTGGGCTTAAGCAATTCTCTTGCCTCAGCCTCCCGAGTAACTGGAACTACAGCTGCCCACCACAACACCCGGCTATTGTTTATTGCAGTTGCCATTGTGGTTTAGCTGACCCAGGCTGGGTTCAAACTTGCCAACCTTGGTGTATGTAGTTGGCGCCATAACCACTGTGCTATGGGCACCAAGCCATTGATGTATTTTTCCAGAGAAATTATAAATTTCAGCTGGGTTCACAGGCTAGTTCTCAAAACTCCATTTAACCCATCAATGTAGTTGAAATACCACAAATGTTCTATAAAAAAATAGCAGGTCTGTGCTAAAAGCACAAAATGAAGAATAGATAAATTAGGCTTCATTTTGTGCTTCAAAGGATGCCATCATCAAGAAAGTAAAACAAGACTGGGCACAGTCACCCAAACTATAATCCTAGCACTCTGGGAGGCCGAGGAGGGTGGATTGGCTGAGCTCACCAGTTCCAGACTGGCTTGAGCAAGAGCAAGACCCCATCTCTAAAAATACCCCAGTGTTATAGCCAGTGCCTAATCAGGAGGCTGAGGCAAGAGACTTGCTTGAGCCTAGTAGTTTGAGGTTGCTATAAGCTGTGATGCCACGGCACTCTACCCAGGGCAACTGAGTGAGACTCTGTCTCAAAAACAAAAACAAAAAAAAAGTAAAAAAATAAATCCCACAGAATGGGGAAAAATAAACTTAAAAATTATATTATTTATTTGTCATTATGTCAAGTAAATGACATATCTAGAGTATATAATGAACTATTATAATTATACAAGCCAATTTTTAAAATGGGCAATGAATTTGAATAGACATTTCTCCAAAGAAGATACATAAGTGGCCAATAAACACAAGAAAAGATAACTGTGTGACATCTTCACTTCAATAGGAGGAAAATATAAATCAAAACCACAATGAGCTCTACTCACTGGGATGGCTAAAATAAAAAAGGAAAATGTTGGCGTTGGTGGGGATAGAGAGAAATTGGAACCCTCATAATAAGGCTGGTTGAATTGCAAAATGGTACATCCCCTCTGGAAAACAATTTGGCAGCTCCCCAAAATGTCAAATATAAAGTTACCAGTTTCACTCCTTGGATTATACTCAAGAAAATTGAAAACATATTTTCAAACAAAAACTTGTACATGAGTGTTCATAGCAACATTTGTTATTTATAATGGTCCCAAAGTGGAAGCACTCCAAATGTACATCAACTGATGAATGATAAAATGTATAAAATGTATGATATCCACACGATGGGAATATTGTTTGGATATAAAAAGAAATATACTGGGCGGCACTATGGCTCAGGGAGTAGGGTGCCGGCCCCATCTACCCAGGGTGGTGGGTTCAAACCCAGCCCCAACCAAACTGCAACAAAAAATAGCCGGGCGTTGTAGTGGGCACCTATATTCCCAGCTATTCGGGAGGCTGAGGCAAGAGAATAGCCTAAGCCCAAGAGTTGGAGTTTTCTGTTAGCCTTGACGCCAGGGCATTCTACCAAGGACAACAAAGTGGGACTCTGTCTCTAAAAAAAATTTTTTTAAAACAGAAATATACTACTGATACATGGATGAACTTTAAAAACATTATGCTGCCTGGGCATGGTGG
>NW_003852519.1:808228-811306 GCF_000181295.1 Otolemur garnettii
AGGATCTCTTGAGCTTAGGAGTTTGAGGTTGCAGTGACCTATGATTATGCCACTGCATTCTAGTCTGGGCAATAGAGCAGGACCCTGTCTCAAAAAAAAAAAGAAAAATTGTGCCAAGTGAAAGAAGTCAGATAAAAATGCCATACACTGTATGATTCTATTTATATGAAATGTCCAGAATAGGCAAATTCATAAAGACAGAATGTAGATGGGTGGTTTCCTGTGGGGGATGAGGGAATAGCAGTAATTGCTAATGGATATCAAGGCTTTTTTAGGAGTGGTGATGGTAATATTCTAAACTCGGGAGTGAATCACTTAACTCTGTGAATATACTAAAAACCACTGAATTATGCACTTTATCAGGGTGAATTTTATGTTTTTTTTAAAATTTAGAGACAGAGTCTCACTTTATTGCCCTCAGTAGAGTGCTGTGGCATCACAGCTCACAGCAACCTCCAACTCCTGGGGTTAGGCAATTCTCTTGCCTCAGCCTCCCGAGTGACTGAATTTTATGGTATTTTTATATTTTGATAAATCTATTGTAGAAACAGTGGTTCTAGTTCTAGTGAACAAACAAAAATAGAAAAATAAAATGAATGCAAGCATTTATTTAATGTGGTTGCTGTCGCGAGAGAGAAAAACAAAATCAAATAGAGAAAACAGATGAATTCTTCAGCAGAAATACTAAAGTGGATATTCTAAGGCTTCAGAAATCCAAGGTTTATTCTTTATCATCTGTAGTTTCAATTTAAAATTTATTACTTATCCAGGTTATCATAAACGTTAATCTTAACTCCGGACCATAGTTAGGCTTGAGTGAGAGCATATCAGTGGAAATCGGAAGAAGAAAGAGTATGAGAGAAAGGACTGATTTTTCCAAAGTGACAGAAAAGTGTTGAAAAAATAGAGGATGTTAATAAAAGAAACTTAGGAGCAAATGAGAGCTGACAGGAGCTAGGGACGTGTGAAGGAGATGTGGAGAGGGACCTGTGCTCAGAGTCCCTGAACTGCTGAGGAAGAACATATGGAGGGAGACTTCCCATGGCCCAGGGTATTTTTGTGGCTCTCTGTCATGTCCTTGCAGTGGTGTGGGCGGAGAGAAAACCATTCCCCTGCACAAGCTTTTCAGAAGCTCACAGTTCCTAACTATCTTAGGATTCCATATTTCATGAGTGCATCTCATCTTCCCAACTTCCCTGTGAAGGTGAGGATGTATTTTACGCCCCCTTTAATCTCCCAGAGCTCCCATTACTTCCAGCCAATATTTGTAGAGCAGCAAGTGAATCAATCAGACGAATAAATAGCAACTCCAGGTACAACACATGCTAAACAAGCGCCTGTGAGATTTCCGTTTACTCCTGGGCACTTTCTCCTCCCCGTGAGCGCAGTTCACCCTGTTTCCCTGCCATCCTGCGACACTCATTCACCAGCACTCTGAAAGGGGAAGTCTGCGACCTCTATAGTCATCCACCTTTCAGTACCTATTATTTTTTTTTGCATTTTAAATACAGACTCAAAGCCTTCCTATCTACAAGAAGAGATCCAGCGTGTTAACCCTTATGTAACATAAGACCTTGACTGAGGTTTTCCTTGCGGGCAGATCAAGGATGCCAGCCACCTCTCCAAACCCTCCCTGACACAACACAGTCTCCGAGCCTCCGGGCATGGCTGGGATAAGAGCAAAGTTAACAGGCATATGTTTTCACTTCAACAGTGAATCAAACTTGGAATTTTAAGAATCTATTTCTTTTTTTTTTTTCTTTCTCCTCCTCTAGGAAAAAATACTTGGACTATCACATGAAGAAATAGACTGAAATCTCAGCTTTGTCATCTGGAATACTCATTGTCCAACTGTGGTCCCCTGCACACTGGTCTCGGCATGGACTACAGGAGAAAATTAAAATGTACAAGGCAGACAGAGCATTGAAATTTTCAAAACCAGTGTTCCTGTGACCTGGGTGGCATCAGAAGAGGCCTAGTTGGACTCCCACTCATAGAATGTAGTATCATCATGGTGCTTGACACTGAGGCTTTATAGGCCCCCCCACAGAGTGTGAGGTGGTCTGTAAAGATAAGTGGTAATTTTCCTTGCTACGGTTCAGAACAGAAACCCTCATCCTGCATGTGTGAGCTACTGGAGGGAAAGTGTGTTACAGATGTCTACTGACCTCACCAGGGGAAATGATAAATTGTGCATGTGCTGAGTCATCAGTTTCTAGTACTAGTCACTTTTAAATTATACTTGGGATGGCCTAACAATGACATTGTTTCAAGCCTCACTTTGGGAAGATGTTGCTATTCAATGTCAACAGGCGTAGCTTAAAGAAACTCTTGAATTTACTCCAATATCCACTAGTTTGGGGATATGACTTTTGACTCACTTCTCTTGGAAAATTCTTTGGCACTTTGAAAAATTTCCATGTGGTACAAAACTATTATTGCAACCCACCCTCCACTGTCTTCTCAGGGACTACACCTCTCTCCTTCCTAAGGCCTCTGGTACATTCTCTATTTTTCTTTGTAGTAGTGTAATGATTGGTAGCTGGTAAAATAAATACATGGAAAGACTACTGTCAAAAGAGTGTCTTCTGATTAAAATAAGTAATACTTAATAGTACTAGGGTGTCTGTGAAGACCAACTGAGTTAATTTGCATAAAGCTCTCAGAATAGCTCTCCACACTTAGTGTTAAGTGCTCATGTAAGTTCCTTAGTATGTGCTGCCTTCAGCAACGCTGAAAATTTCCTCTTCTCCCAAAGTGGTCCTTAATTGCTTTTCTGAAATCGAGGCTGTTTGGAGTATTTTTTTAGTAAGTGAAATATGTTCCATCGTTAAGTGTTTAAGCCACACAACAATTAAAAAATACTGTGGGCTAGGCTCCCGTAGCACGGTGGTTATGAGGCCATACACCAAGGATGGCAGGTTTAAAACCAGCCTGGGCCAGCTAAACAATAATGACAACTGCAATAAAAAAAGGTAGCCAGGCGTTGTGGCGGGTGCCTGTAGTCCCAGCTACTTGGGAGGCTGAGACAAGAGAATCACTTAAGCCCAAGAGTTTGAGGTTGGTGTGAGCTGTGAC
>NW_003852519.1:811574-816888 GCF_000181295.1 Otolemur garnettii
CTAAACCTTTTGATGAAAAATAAGTGAATAAGTCAATCTGACCTACTTTCAGGGTCAAGGGAAAACTAGATTTATCTGTTATCAAATACTTCATTAGCCCACTCAGGTCTCGCTCTTGCTCAAGCTGATCTCAAACCTGTGAGCTCAGGCAATACACCAGCCTCAGCCTCCCAAAGTGCTAGGATTACAGGTGTGAACCACTACGCCCAGCCTAGTACAAACAATTTTCAACCAAAAAATAAATTCTTGTTTACTTTCTTTTCCCACATGAAAGTCATAAATGTTAGGGATAAAAGAGTCTCCTTTTATAGACGGAGACACTGAAGACCACCCCTTACCTCATTTTTATCCAATCATTCAGAACTACTTTCAATTCACCAAATGCATTATGCAACCTTGTACCTCTGAGCTTTCTATTTTATTTTATTTTATTTTATTTTTTTGAGACAGAGCCTCAAGCTGTCCCCCTGGGTAGAGTACTGTGGCATCACAGCTCACAGCAACCTCCAACTCCTGGGCTCAAGTGAGTCTCCTGCCTCAGCTACCTGGAATGTTATTGCCTATCAGCCCCTCTAATTCCACTCCCACTAAAACAACTGACCTAGCCCATTTTTCCAAATAGGCTCCATTTCCTCCAGGAATCATTTCCTAACCCTTTCTTGGCCATCACGAGGCTATACATAGATTCCTTTCCTCATAAGGATTTTCTCAAACACCATATAGACGTTATATTTAATACCCTGTACCAAAAGCACTGGTTTACCCAGTCTTTCCCAATGAATTGTAAAAAACTTTATAGACAAGTGTTATGTCTAACTTAACTTTGTATATTAAACACTTGGCATATTTTTGGCATGCAATTGCAGAACCTTACCCTGGCCTCACTGCTATAGCTTGTAAACATCAGTACGACTGGAGTATGGCCCAAGATATGTGTAGTTATAACAAGTTCTCCAAATGTTGCCAATGTCATGTACAGCTTCTGGTCAAGATGAAGTAACAGCAACCAGATTTATTCTCCTGTTTGAAACAACTGAAAAAACAGAATTTGTGAAACAATTTTCAAAGCACTGACATCAGCTAATAAAGAACAGGTCCCTGAGAGGTGAGAAATGAAGGGAGGCCTGTGATTGCCCTGGAGTACAGAACGTAAAGAGTTCCTAGGAGAAAGCGAGACCCTCAGAGTTCACCAGCATCTTCGTAAAGGCGATAGAGGTGGGAGTCCTGGAGGGCCAAAGAAGCTAAAGTTTGCAAGGCAGATAAAGGAGAAAAGAGAATGGCACATAAGGTTAGAGACCTGCTGAGTTTCCCTTAGATGAGTGCTGATCAAAAGATGTATGTGAAGAAATTACCTAAGGCTTCGGAAAGAACTACCTGAGGATATTAAAGTTAATACTCTCCAAAGCTTACATAAGGCCAGGAGTAGGGCCTTTATTTTGGCAATAGGTAGAACGCTCCAAAGAATTTTACCTCAGAAATGGGAACAAATGAGCCCTAGACTAAGCATTCTTCAGATGTTGTGCAATAAAAATTAAGAGCAAATTAAGAGCAATGAAGAGCAAATGAAAGGATCAAACTGTTACCAAGTAATTCAACAGTGTTCCAGAACAAATTCAAGAACGTTTAATGGAGTACCAAAATATTCAATGCCTAACAAGGTAATCTTCACAATATCTGGCATCCAGTCAAAAATGACAAGGCATACGAGGAAGCAGAAAAATGGGACTCATAATCAGGAGGAAAATGAAGAGAACTAGAAACAGTACAGCTGATGGAGTTATTATACAAAGGTATTAAAATCACTCTAATTGTATTCCATATGTTCAATAGCCAGAGGAAAGACTGAACATCTGAACTACATAGAGAAGTTACGAGTATGACTCAAACTAGCACCTACAAACAAAATCTATAATATCTTCAATGAATTAGATTCTGGACTAGAATAACAGCAGATTAGACATCACAGGGTAGTAATAAATAAAGAATAAGTACACCTGAAGACATAGTAATAAATCCAAAATAAAGCACAGAAAAATGATTGAGGGGAAAAAAATAACAGAAACAGCAAACTGTGTTGTGGATTCTAATGGCTTAATATTGTACACATATAATTGCAGTGAAGATTTTCCAAATTTGATAAAAACTATAAATCCACAGAACCAAAACATTCAATGAATGCCAGGCACCCAAAACACACCTTAACTCCACCAAGGCACACCAAAAATTGCTCAAAGGTGCTGATAAAGAAAAAAATCTTCAAAGCAACCAGAGAAAAAGGCATATTGTGTATACAAATAAAAAAAAAATTAAAATGACAGCAGACTTCTTGGAAAATAATACAGGACAGAAGGAAGTAATCCCTAAAATATCAAAATGAAAAAGCATAAACACAGAATTCCATATCCAGCCAAAAAATGATTTAAAAATGAAGGAGAAATTTTTTCTTTTTGGAATGTATAAAACCTAGAAGAATTCCTTACCAGCAGGCCTGGACTACAATAAATATTAAAAGAAGTCCTTTAGCTAGGTAAAGTGGCTCACGCCTGTAATCCTAGCGCTCTGGGAGGCCAACGCAGGTGGATTGCCTGAGCTCACAGGTTTGAGACCGGCCTGAACCAGAGCAAGACCTCATCTCTAAAAATAGCTGGGCATTGTGGTGGGCACATGTAGTCCCAGCTACTTGGGAAGCTGAGGCAAGAGAATCGCTTGAGCCAAAGAGTGTGAGGTTGCTGTGAGCTATGATGCCACCGCACTCACTGAGGGTGAAAATGTGAAACTCTGTCTACAAAAAAAAAAAAAAAAAGTCCTTTAGGTAGAAGCCAAATTATACCAAAAAGAAATATGTATCTACAAAAAAAAAAAAGAAGAAGAAACAGCACTGGAAATGATAAAATGTGAACAAATACAAAAGATTCTTTTCATTTAAAAGATAACATACTGTTTAAAGGAAAAATAATGTGTTGTGGGGTTTGTAACATATGCATTAGAGAATAAAATATATAACAATAATAGTATAGATGCTAGGAAGAGAGATGAAGTATAATTGTATGGTTCCATACTACACTGTGACATGTATAATTTCCCTTGGAAGTGGATTATGGTATGTTAAAAATGTATACTGTAAACCCAAAAGCAACCACTAGATAAGAGGAAAAGGTATATATACATATATTTTCAACAACATTTATAGCTAATGAGCCAACAAAAGAGTTAAAATGAAATCATAAAAAAATACTCAATCCAAAATAAGGCAGAAAAGGAGGGAAAAGGAAACAAAGGACAGATGAGACGAGAAAAAAACAGCAAAATTAGTAAACCCAATCCTATCAATAATTACAATAGGTTCAGCACCTGTGGTTCAAGTGGCTAAGGTGCCAGCCATGTACACCCAAGGTGGTGGGTTGGAATCCAGCCCAGGCGGCCAAACAACAATGATGGCTGCAACCAAAAAATAGCCAGGTGTTGTGGCGGGCGCCTGTAGTCCCAGCTACTTGGGAGGCTGAGGCAGGAGACTCGCTTGAGCCCAGGAGTTAGAGGTTTCTGTGAGCTGTGATGCCACAGCACTCTACCCAGGATGACAGCTTGAGGCTCCTGTCTCAAAAAATAAATAAATAATCACAATAAGTGAAAATGATATAAACATCCCAATTAAGAGATTATTAAATTGGATTAAAAAATTCAGATCCAACTTTCTATGCACTCTACAAAAAAAGATACTTTATTTTTTTTTCATTTTCTCAGTTATTGTTTTAAAACATTCACATTCTACTCTTAGAAAGATTCACTTTAAAAAGATACTTTATTGTTGTTATTGAGACAGAGACTCACTATGTTGCCCTTGGCGGAGTGCTGTGGCATCATAGCTCACAGCAACCTCAAACCTTGGGCTCAAGCAATTCTCTTGTCTCAGCCTCCTGAGTAGCTGGGACTACAGGCACCCACCACAACACCTGGCTATTTTTTTGTTGTTGCACTTGTCATCGTTGGTTAGCTGGCCCAGGCCGGGTTCAAACCCGCCACCTTCAGTGTATGTGGCTGGCACCATAACCACTGTGCTACAGGCTCCAACCCCCCAAAAACACTTTAACTACAAAGACATAAACAGGTTAAAAGTAAAACGGTGGAAAAAGATGTGCCATGAAAACACTGATCAAAAGAAAGATGGAGTGGCTATATATTAATATCAATATAGATTCAAAGCAAAGAATGCCATTTAGGACATACCAATTCTAATATTTATGAATCTAATAGCAGCCTCAAAATACACAAAGCAATAATGGATTGAATTGCAATAAACAAAACCCACAATTGTAAGAGATTTCAACACCTCTCCTTTGATTAATGAAACAAGTAGACAGAAAATCAATAAGGATACTATAACTTGAACATTTGACCTAATTGAAATTTAGAGCATTGCAACAAAAAAACAGTAGAAAAAAACATTCTTTTCAGGTGCACACGGGACATTTATAAAGTTAGACTGTCTTCCAGGCTATAAAGCAATAAATGTGAAAAGATTCAAGTCATATAAAAATGTTTACTGACCACAGCAAAATTAAATTATAAATAAATAAAAATCTCTCAAATGTTTGGAAACTAAATAACATATGTCTCAGTCACCTATGGGTCAAAGAAGAAATCAAAAGGGAAATTGGAAAATATTTTGAACTTAAAAATGAGCACAGGATACGTGAATTTGTCAGAGGCACTAAAGTAGTACTTTAGTAGTTTAGTAGAAGGAAATTTATAGCCCTGAACAGCTATATTAGAAAATAATGTTCACTGTAACTAATGACTTCAGTTTGCATCTTAAATTAGAAAAAGCAAATCCAGAATAGACACAAGAAAGGAAATAATAAAAGGGAATCAAAGAAATAAGAAACAAAAACCCAAAACTGGTTTGTTGAGCACATTAACAAAACCTCTAGCCTGACTGATCAGGAAAAAACAGAAGACACAGTTACCATTGTCTAGAATGAAAGAAATACCATCAATCATAGTTTCCACAGATATTAAAAGGATATTATTATACACAGCTTTATGCCATAAATTCAACAATTTAGATGAAATGAACAAATTTCTTGCAACATAGAAACTGCCAAAGCTCACTCAAAAAAAAAAAAAAAAAAAAAAGGCTCCGTACCCATAGCACAGTGGTTACACCAAAACTGGCAGGTTCCAGCCCAGCTCAGGGCTGCTAAACAACAATGAGAAATTCAACAGAAAATAGCCAGGCGTTGTGGAGGGCGCCTTTATTCCCAGCTACTTGGGAGGCTAAGGCAAGAGAATCGCTTAAGCCCAAGAGTTGGAGGTT
>NW_003852519.1:816960-820572 GCF_000181295.1 Otolemur garnettii
GCCTTTATTCCCAGCTACTTGGGAGGCTAAGGCAAGAGAATCGCTTAAGCCCAAGAGTTGGAGGTTGCTGTGAGCTGTGATGTCACAGAACTCTACCAAGGGTGACAAAGTGAGACTCTGTCTCAAAAAAAGAAAAGAAAAGAAAAGAAAACAATTTACCATTTTGGAAAAAAATTTGGAAGTTTCTTAAAAAGGTAAACACACCTCTTCCATATGACTCAACCATTTCATTGCCAGGAATTTTCTCAAAGGAAACAAATTTGGTCCAAAATTTGTACCAAGTTTAGTAGCTGTATTTGTAAAAGTACAAAGTGAAAACAACCCAAATGTCCATTAACAGATCAATGGAAGCCAGGCATTGTGGTGGGCACCTGTAGTCCCAGCTACTCAGGAAGCTGAGACAAGAGGATTACTGGAGCCCAGGAGTTTGAGGTTGCTGAGAGCTATGACACCAGGACACTCCAGCCTGGGGCAACAGAGACTCTGTCTAAAAAAAAAAAAAAAATCAATGGATAAACAAATTGTGATATATGCATATAATAGCATACTTATTCAATAACAAGAAGGAATAAACTATTGGTATATGCTCTAACATGGACAAGTCTGAAAATAATTACACTAAGTGAAAGAAACTAGGCTAAAAATGTATACCCTGTATAAACTTATTTATACAAAATTCTAGAATCCAAATGAAGTGACAGAAAGCAGATTACTGGTTGCCTAGACACAGGAAGGGATGAGAAGA
This sequence comes from Otolemur garnettii, assembly GCF_000181295.1. NCBI lineage: Eukaryota > Metazoa > Chordata > Mammalia > Primates > Galagidae > Otolemur > Otolemur garnettii. The sequence goes on from NW_003852519.1 coordinate 817,706, forward strand.
AGGGATTAAAGAGGCATGAGTGTTCTGGGATGACAGAACAGTTCATTATTTGATTGTTGAATTGTTTCATGGGTGTAGACATCACAAAACTTACCACTATATACTTTAAATATAGTTAATTATAGCTTATTATTGTATGTTAATTATAGCTTAATAAAGCTGTTACAAATTTTTCAAAAATGAAGGTGAATGGAAACATTTTCACGTTATAATCTGTCATAAGCAGAGCAACAGTAGGAAGTATACCAAAGGAAATTTTTAGCTTGAAGGAAAATTATAGCAGATGGAGAACTTAGATCTATTCAAAGGAATAAGGAACACCAAAAACTATTATAAATACATAAGTAAAAATATCTTTCTTATCCTTAAATTTATTTAAAAGATAATTGACTGTCCCCATCAATCCATGAATAGATTTATAAACTGTGGTATATGTATACCATGGAGACTTTACATCCTTTATATTCACCTGGATAGAACTGGAGAACATTCTCTTTAGTAAAGTATCACAGGAATGGAAAAGCAAGTATTCAACGTATTCAATATTAATATGAAGCCAGTAGACAAACTGACACATGCACACAAGATTTAGTTCAAGTTGGGGGGAGATGGAAGAAGAGAAGGGGGAGAAGGGATACGGAGGGAGGCTGGTGTACGCCCACCTAACATGCCGCACCTCCAGGGTGAGGGGCACAACTCCAACAGGGACCTTTCCTAACAAATGCAAACATTGTAACCTAATTGTTTGTACCCTCACATTAATCTGAAATTTAAATAAATAAATTAAAATTAAAGAAATATCCTAAAAAGATAATTGACTGTTCAAAGCACATTAATAATGTACCTGCCTGGCATTTACAACATGCTGAAGCAAAACGTTATGACAATAAAAACACCAAGGACAGGAGAGGATTTGGGGAATGTGGTAGAGTAGAAAGAAGCAGGAATCTGTCTCCCACCTGGGCAACAACAGCATGGGCAGAAGCTGTCTGATGTAACTATTTTGGAACTCTGGGATCTATTAAAGTCTTATAACTTCCAGGCAAAGGCTTTGACAGCTAAACTAACTGCAGTTAACTCCAGCTATTTCAGCTCTTAGCTCAGTTGCAGCTACTCATCCCTTAGCTGTAGCCCCATGGCAGACAATGGTAACCCTGTTCCTGCAGTGGTCTGAACATAGCTCGCAGTAGGCAGTGTGAAGAAAAAAGATCCTGTCCTCCAAATATCACAGGTCTGTGCTCTGATTGCTGACTACTGCTGTGATCAAAGATAAAGAGGCAAGTAGCCTCATTATTGCACCTTTCCCCTTGGTGTTGTGATCCCCTGCCACTCCAGCTGAAGTGGCTTCCAGGAAATTTAAAGGGCCTATGACCTCCTTTTCTCCCCTCTCTTCATTGTTCTCCTTTTCCTCTTTGGGAAGCCAGACCATAAGACTAAGACATTGAAAAGCAACTACACATTCAGAGAAAATATAAAAGTGACTTGCATGTCCAAAGAAAAAGACTCAGAAAAGACCTTAAAAATACCTTAAGTTTTGGCTCGGCACTTGTAGCTCAGTGGCTAGGATGCTGGCCACATACACCGAGGCTGGTGGGTTTGAACCCGGCCTGGGCCTGCCAAACAACAATGACAACTACAACAAGAAAATAACTGGGCATTGTGGTGGGCTCCCAGCTACTTGGGAGGCTGAGGCAAGGGAATCGCCTAAGCCCAAGAGTTGGAGGTTGCTGTGAGCTGTGATGCCACAACACTCGACCGAGGGCAACATAGTGAGACTCTGTCTAAAACAACAAAAAAACATCTTAACTTTATACCTCACAAACAATGAGCAAACTTGAAGATAAAGGAAATTACCGAGTTTGAGGAACAGGGGGAAAAAAAGATTTAAGAAAGTGAACAAAGCATAAGGGAACTGAGGGTCAACATCTAGTAGACTTACACATAGAACTCCCACATACATTGTGGGAGCTCCCATACATTGTGGGAGTCCTAGAGGGAAGGAGGGAGAAAGATGCAGAGAGAATATCTGAAGAAATAATGCCTGAAAAATTCACAAATCTGAGGGAAAAAAATGAATGGAAATACCTAAGAAACTCAATGAACTCCAGGTAAGATGAACTGAAAGAGACCCACCCAAGACACATTACAGTCAAACATTAAGAAAAAAAAATGTTTTTTGGCAGGGACAGAGTCTTGCTCTGTCTTCTAGGCTGGGGTACAATGGTGTCATCATAGCTCACAGCAACCTCAAACTCCTAAACTCAAAACAACTGTCCTGCCTCAGCTTCCTGAGTAACAAGGATTACAGTGCACCACCACACCTGGCTAATTTTTCTATTTTTTGTAGAGACAGGGTCTCACTCTTGTTCAGCCTGTATAATTAAACTTTTGAAAGATGAATCTAAAAGCAACATGAGAGAAATGAGTCATCACCTACACGGGATCCTCAGTCAGATCATTAGATTTACCATAATCAACTTTGGAGTCCAAAAGAGAATAGGCCAATATATTCAAAGTGTAAACAGAAAAAAAAAAAAAAAAACCTGTTAGCCAAGAGTCCTCATATTCAAGAAAAGTGTCTTTCAAAAATGACGGGAAAACAAATTACCAGATAAACAAAAGGGGTTACCACTAGAGCTATTCTGCAAGAAATGCTAATAGGAGTCCTACAAGGGGAAATGAAAACACATTAGATCATTAACATAAAGCCATATGAAGAAAAAGAGATCTTAATAAAGGCAAATACACACTTACAAAACCTAGTATTAGAATGACAATGGTTTATAACTCCACCTTTTGTTTTCTACATGATTTAAGAGACTAACACATTTTTAAAAAATTAACCTAAAAGCTAGATTTTAGCTTTG
>NW_003852519.1:821101-831811 GCF_000181295.1 Otolemur garnettii
CAGGCGCCAAGCCAGGCACACTTTTATGTAAACCCTGACTCAAAGCAGAAACCATAAGTACGAGTTTGTAGCAAGTAGTATGTTTTCAGCCTCATCCTGGGAGACACAAATTACCATGTCAGAAATGAAAACAAACATTAAAAGGATAAGGGACATATTTTATGTCAATAAATCAACAATTTAGACAAAATGGACAAATTCCTTGAAAGACCCAAATTACTAAAATTGACATTATAGAAAATATACATATCTATTAGAGAAGCTGAGTTATTACAAACTTCTATGATACATACGCAGTGAAGAATCCTACCACAGCATACTCGAGGGCCCAAATCCTTTCCTTCCCATAGACTTCCCAAGAAAGAAAAACTCTTTATTACTCTAATTACTGGATAAAACACAGTGTCTTCAAGGTTCTTCAGTTGTGTAATGGTAGTGAGGGAGCTTTTGGTAGGATAATCAGAAGTCAAAAGATATCAATCATTTTTGTATACATACAGCTTATGATGGAAGACAGGCATCAAGCCTTCTCCCTTTTGGGAGTTACAATTTCCTCTGGAAACCAGAGCAAGGGCCTAGGGGAAAAGAGGCATCGGACAGGAATCTGTGGGGAACAGAATACAACATACGTATCTGGGCCTCTAGCAGACTACATTCTACCTTGTAACACACAATTCATTACCTCCAATGCACTATATTTAAAACATCTCTCTAGAACAGGCAGTGGGCTGATGAAGGATTTGAGGTTCAGAAAACTTTACATTAGAGACTAATACTAAGAAATAAATACTGAGCGAATAAAGGAATCCAGACGTGCCTTGACAATTAATTACAAAAGAACAAAGATTAGACTGTAGGCCTAGATCCGTGTCCTTCTTTCCCCTCCTCCACCCACAACCTCAATCAGAAGTTTTGCACTGGAGATTTTCATACTCAAATTGGGCATCTCCCGTCAAGTTCCATCATTAATCGGTTGATTATTTTGAGGGGAAAAAAGAGGTATCACAGTGCCTACTAGTACACAGTAAATGGAGGACAAACGTTAATAAAATTATCCTTCATTTTAGCTTCTTTAATTGCAGAAGGTTGGTTTTAAATACTGATTGAATCTTAATCTCCAAGTGCAAACTTCAAGTAGAAAATTTTCCATGGGGGTCAGGGAGACCTAAATTGAGCACAGTCATTTATCATTTGAATTAAATTTATAGAAATAATACAACTATATACGAGGCAAAGAATTAAAATGAAAAGGACTATATAAACTTCAGCTGAAAATCTATCTGGGAAAAGGAGGACTGAAAACAAATAGTAGTGTTTTTCCCATTCTTGAGACCACCTTTATTTTTATTTTTTAAACTTTTTTAATAAAGAGAAAGGGCTTCACTTTACCCTCTAGGCTGGAATACAGTGGCACAATCATAGCTCACTGTAACCTTGAACACCTAGATTCAGGAGATCCTCCTACCTCAGCCTCCTAAGCCACCAAGCCTGGTTAATTTCCAAAGAAAATTTGGAGAGATAAAGTCTTGCTATTTTGTCCAGGCTGGTCTTGAACTCCTGACCTCAAAGCATCCTCTCCCCTTTAAGTGCAGGGATTATAGATGTTGAGGTATAGCACCCAGGCAAGACCCCCTTTAAATCCAGGCAAATCAATCATAGCTTTTCTTTTCCTTTGACTTGAAAATAGCACAACTTGTGTGACTAGTTTTTGCTGCAGGGGAAAGCAATGGGAGGAGTCAGGAGAGACCAAGGTAAACTTATGTGAGAGCACCTGCTAAGAAAAGGAATTATGTTGGTTTCTGTTTTAATTGGTATTTGAGTCCAAATGCTGCAATTAAAAAAGCAGCTTTCCCCTCTTCCTATCAAACCAATAAACTTAGTATCATTGAGTTCGCATTGTTTTTACCACAATCCACCCTCTAGGAAAAGGTGTAATTACACCATATTGAGCTCTACACCAGGAAAACCAAAGTTCATTTTATAAGCTAATTGGGGGGAAGAGAAGAAAGGGAGACAGTTCACCAAGATTCCTCCTAGGAGTTTACTGCAAATGAGCAGTCCCGAAGCACAGACTATGCCTTAGTCTCTGTTCCCAGTCGCAGGTGCTGTCAACTTTGAACCAAACAATAGCCCTTCTCAAACCTTTTTTTTAAAGCAGTGTATCTTTGAAATGCAAATAATAAAGCTGGGTTTTACTGTATTTGAAAGTCTTATTTACATCACAGCAAAGCACAACCAGCTTCTGCTTTAATTTATTGCTAAAAAGAAATGACGCTTTTATTTTTCCATTGTTTTATTATAAAAATCAACATTTGTTACCATTCAGCTTATTGTAATAATCAAAAAGGGGATTTATACAAGGTATTTTTATACAGTTTATAATTAAAGCACTTATTTTACAAAAGGGGGAAGTGAGTAAGTGGACAAGGGCTGACCAAATGTTGGCCATTATAATATAAATACATCCTTGCAAAGCACCATCGTACCAAAGTCGATGAACAAAAAACACCAGTTGACTTTAAGACAATGACAAAGATTAAAGCTTAAGGAAAAAAACATAAAGGATAAACAACTGAAAGCAGCACCAGATCCTTCACTTGCAAATAAGGCTAGTCCAGTTCAAGCTTCTTGGTATCCTCTTTACTCTTTTTAAATGTTCCTCATTAACCCATATACTTAACTAAGTTCTTGTGATCCTGGATTTAATCAGACATTATTTTCCTTGTAATACCCAAATTTTGGCATAGATATACAGAGATAGATCTATATATAATTCCTATCCCCTATACTGGCTATATTTGATTAAAAAACAAAACAACCAAAATGGACAATTAAGCGAAAGTACTTTGTGAATAATTCTTGTGCTGGTTTTGGGCAAATCCTAAATGGTGCTGGGAAATACAATGGCTTGTTAGGTCTACACTCCACTTCTAAGTATAAGAAGTCATTCAGTTTGTAATTATACCTGTCAAGTCAAGAAGATTGTTTTCAGCAGGGAACTTAATGATTTTAAAAGCTTTATGAAAAAGAAAAACAGAGGGTAAGGGGCAGGTAGAGTCAGTAACTGATGAATGTAATTTATCTGTACACTCAGGTTTAGGCTTAGTTTAAAGAGAGGGTGAGATCAAGCGAAGCAGACATATCTGAGGATATTCATTTACAATGCTTATTTAAAATTTTTTAAAATTATAAATGTATACCTTCATGCTTGAGGCCCAAAGTCCTCTACTCTAAAACACAGGGAATTTCAAAAGCTAGATTTTGAAATTTCTTATGAAATGATACAATTCCAAAAGTCAGAAATTACTCATATGTTATTAGTACTTTCTAAAATAATTTGTTACTCTCTTGGCTCATTTTAGACTTAGGACAAGGAATACCAAACAAAAATTAAATTTCTTGATTTGGGGAATTCTGATAATGTTTTAAGTAACACTTGATTATAAACTTTAGGACTTAGTCCACACTTAATGTACAGTCTATATAGATGCTCAAATATTTGTCTACCAAATGATATTGGTAAACATACTAATATCTACCCTCCAAAGTATGGATGCCATATATAGACTTAAGCATCAAACATTTATTAAAAGCATGACATATGTGGAGTGTGAAAAGCCCAAGACTTTTGCTTCTGAATCTTGTCAGATATGTAATGGTAACTGATACGTAGCTCCAATGGCATGCAAATCAATGACATGGCAATGTTTTTACTGCAAGAAATAAAACACTTCAAAAAACTACATTTCCAAAAATCTAGTCTAGGCACAGGACTAGACAGTAGAACAGCAGTAGTCCATTTATTTCAGAGAAGCTGGCTTGGTTAAGGAAAGCCTCTCAAGTCTCTATTACGACTATTGGTATCAGGTCCCATAAATCAGCACACTTTGTTAACAGGTTAGGTATGCCACAGCTACTAAATCACTTAAAGTAGTCATTAATCTTTTACAGCAAAAGAGGATGTTTCCCCCAAACTGACTGCTACCTATCTAGTGGCTATTTTTACAACTCAAATATTGAATAATTTTCCCTTATACAAATAATTGACTTTAGAATATTTTTATTTTTTAGTTTTTGGCTGGGGCCAGGTTTGAACCTGCTACCTCTGGTATATGGGGCCGGCGCCCTACTCCTTTGAGCCACAGGTGCCACCCTAGCATATTTTTAAATGAAGAAATATAACCCTTGAGACCACTGTAAATTGTACTGCTCAAAGACCCCCTCTCCAATTACTGACATATATTTAATATGAATGTACTGTAGTAAAGTCTCCATTTCTAAATATCTATCATCTCTGTAGAGTAGTTGATCTCAAAACTTACTAATCTCTTGGTGGTACATCACCAAGTGTTTTTACATTAAAATTAAAGTAACCATATAATCTGCTAAACAGGCATCTCGTGAAATGTTAGTATAGAGTAAGAGTAGCAGCAAGTGTCAAAGGCATAAAATGATTAATGGAAGAAAAATTAATACTAAGAAAATTCTATCTACCAACTTTGTTTTTCTCTTGTGAATATGTTATTATCTGACTATGCAATAATCCCCAATGGGCCACTGTTTAGAAGACTAGGGCTTTGTTTGAGCTAAGTCCAGAACCTTAGTTATAAAAGACTACTATGCAGAAAAGCCTACGGTGGAATACAGAAAGTATATTATGCTCAAGTTCATTTCTTAGATAATTTTAACCACATCAGTGGGTATGTTACATATATTCAAAATAGAGATTTTTTTATTTAAGCAATCTAATCAACTTTTTATTCATTCTTCCCGCTTGGATAATGAACTTAATAGTAATGTGAATTTAAAAATTCTTTTGCATTCCTTCCCAATTTGTGGTTTCATGCTTATTTTTTCTCCTCAGTTTAATTAAAGCTCTTGTGTTTAAAATAATCATGATACAGTTTACTTAAGCTTAACTGTCCATATAACCTGATGGCAAATCCATCTTTTCAGAATTTGAAATTCTCTCATTAAAAGGTACTCTCAGAAATAGTAAGAATCTATCTCGATAGCTCCAGAAAGAGGATACTGAGATTAAGCTGAACTGCCTTCAAATAATTTCAAACAAATTGGCACACAAATTAGTATTTTGCAAGAAGAGGCCATTGCCATCGCAGTACAAGCACTTGGACTGAGATACAACAAGGCAATATTCTTCTCAGTTTATTATAGTGCAAGTTTCCACATGGGAAGCCCACCAGATAAAGATGTACATTAAAAAATGTAAACATACAAAATTCTCAAATTCTAATTGATACCTAGTTATTGCTAACCTTTCCATCTTCACTCAGGCATCATGCACCCGTGTGTCACAGAACGCAAGTTGGATGTCCATTTTGTCTCATGTGAGCACTAGGTTCCAAGCAACAGGAAGAGTTAATGCTTATCTGACTGAAATGCGAGACACTGATGGTTTACACCAGTTATATGCAAAATCAAGTGCACCTGATTCTTTTATCAACTGTCCCCAACATTCTGAGCATTATCCTGAAACCACATTTCTTTCCTATAAAAAGTTTATTACTTAGGTATTTTTTAATTCCTTGAAAAGTTACTTCACTTCAGCTAATATCCTGAATCCTTCCTTTTGTTGTTTTCTTTTGAACCTTGAAACTCAGAGAGGCCTCAGCAGTATAGAATTTATGAAAGAAAAAAAATCATTCAATAACTAACTGAGCAACATCTGTTAAGGTGAATGTACATTAGTTTAAAAACACATTCAATTTTAGCGGAGAAGTGCTAGACACATGGAAAAAGCAGGAAACTAACTTATGACAAGGTGGCAGAGCAGTGCTAGAATCATTCCACAGGTCAGCCCTGACAGCTGAAGATGGAGCAGCCCTCAAACGAATGGTACAAGACAGCAGGTCAGGCAGATGACAAACGAGGCTTCTGTTATTCCCCTCCACCCAAGTTCTGACAGCTGAGAAGTTAACAGTGTGTCTTCTCATTTCATTCCCATTGTTAAGTTTGCTGAATTATAAATCCATAATGGGGATAAGAGAGAAGGTACATAAAAATATATGAGGTGATTATAAGAATAATTTGTGGGTAATTTGAAAACAACCTAACATTCACAGTGGGTGACAGGAAGATCTTAAATTCATGCTACACATTCAAGAGGTATGTATGTAGACATCATTCTGGAAAAAAAAATGGGCCTAAAGAGCAAGAAAATGTCACAAACCATTAATAGAGGGAAAATCTAATGATAACAAAAAAAAATTTTAAATAGATTGTCTCTAACCCGAATATATTTATATGTTTTACTCAGAAAAATATATATATATATATAAATGACTTCATACTGTGATATTATAATGCTGAAAGTACTGCAAGGATATATGATTAATTTACAACAAAACATATGGTTAAATTTGTAACGCTTAAACATTGTCTATACGTGTGGTAAAAAGACATTTTAATGAGCATTACAACAATCTTGGAAGAAGAGCAGTAATACGTATAACCTTTGATCACTATTGCAAAAACAGTGTCAAACTGAAGAGCTAAGCTTACTGGGGGATGGAGCTTGTAGAAATTTTAAAATCAGACCTTAATTTATAAAGTTCCATTTAATTAATTCCTCAGATAAAAAGCTTGAATATTTCCCATGGTATCTTGGCAAAATGACCTACAAAGTTAGTTGCTAGGGGAGGCAACAAAGTGAATATGCCTAGAGAAAAAATTAATTTTTAACAGAAGCATGGATTCCAAGGTAGGGACAGAAGACTTGCACATACATAGCCTCCCAGCATCTTATCAGACAGCTGTCTTTCCTACAATAGCATCACTCAGAATAAATCTGTATAAATATCTATTTCTTCATTAACATTGTTGGATTCCTACAGAAAAATCCCCTTGTCCAAGGTTAGTATTAATTCCTTTGTTTCTTTTATTTCTTAACTTGTTTGCCCTCAAATGTTAATTAACATGAAGGCTATTTGGCTACTTCCAAGTATATGGTTTGATGCTCTCAGATGGATTTGATATTTTTCTTCTTTTCTTTCGTTCTTTTTTTTTCTTTTTTTGGTATCAATAAAGCCAGGACATTCCTGGTCAGTGATGCCTTTATTATTCCTGTTTCCTTTGAACTCAGTCACTTCCTCGGGTTTAAGGCATGCTTTGTGTATTTAGTTTGCAAAAATAAAACTTTTAGTACAAATTTATTTTTTATACAAACTTTTATGGCACAAGCAGCAAATCTGCTGTTTTAAGAAAATATATAAATATCCTTTTCTTCTGTACAAATATCTCCAGTATTCCCTACCCCATTTTATAATTTTAACAGTACATGGTCTGCCTCGTCCTTCTATAATAATTCCCTCCCCCCCTCCAGATCTCAACCAAATTTCTATTTACATTTTCACATTGGAGGCAGTCAGAGGAGGAGGGCCTCTCCTCAGGAGGAGTCTGTACAGGGAGAGGGTGGCGGTGGGTAGAGGTGATGAGAATAGCTCCTCTCTGTGTATGGAGAAGGTGGGCAGCTCTCATAGTTCTCCTCTGCCGACAAGTATTGGCTTCGGGGCGTGGGAGGTGGGGGCACAGGTTCTGAATCATAGTTCAAGTCACTGGTATAGCCCTTGGCTGTTGTCACTGAGGTCATTCTCCGGCTAGGGGCATAGTCACTGTCACAAACATCTGTGCTGCAGGGTGTTGTGGGGGGTGCAAAGTGGCGGTAACTATATGGCCTGTAGCTGGTATAGGTAGAAAATAAAAAGAAAACAGAGTTACTTTTTAAAAAAATAGATTTTTCCTATCAGAATACAGAAGTATCAGATGTAAGCTTTACTTTGAAAATAGTAAGCTATTGCAATCTACATTTTCACAGACCAAGAGGCAATTTTCAATGGCAGATTGGCAGAAGAAGATAGCATATATTTTCTTATTTGCAAATAAAATGCAATTAGAGGCACACAAAAAACGAATAGGATGAGAATATAGAGATGAATTCAATGTAGCCTCTGGATGTGCTCTTTTATAGTCAAGCCAAACTGCAACACAGAATAAAAAAGGACAATTCAAAGTTGTACTTAAGGACCATCTTTTGGAAAAAAAAATTCTGTTTACTAATGGGAAAGGGAAACTGCTGTGGTTTGGGGAAAATAGCTTTCATTCCCTGTGTATAGACAAGAATATTGTCATAAGAGCAGCTTTAACTAAACATCACAATGATAAATTTTAAACAGTAACGTAGGACTATGTACATACTTCTAATGTATGTATGGCAAAGGCCTTATTTATTTGTATTTTGTCAGAGGCTCTTTCTTTCCTTCTTTCTTTCATTTATTTATTTATTTTGGAGACAGTCTCACTATGTTGCCCTCAGTAGAGTGCCACAGCATCATGGCTCACATGGCTTAAACTCTTGTGGCGGGCGCCTGTAGTCCCAGCTACTTGGGAGGCTAAGGCAGGAGAATCACTTCACCCTAGAAGTATGAGGTTGCTGTGAGCTATGATAATGCCACTGCACTCTTGCCTGGGCAACAAAGTAAGACCTTTTCTCAAACCTCCCCCACCCCCAAGAAACAAACAAACAAAATACCTGATTTAACAATTCATAAAATACTCAGCAATTTATACAGAGCCACAAGATAATATCCCTGGATACAATCCATTTTGCATCTGTCAGGATTGCCTCAAACTAAGAGCTGCCAAAAAGACCAAAAGTTCTATGACCTGCTGAACAGGTTCTCAAATGCTGCTACTATCAAAACTGACATGATGTCATAGTTTTGTTTTGTCCTATCTTTCTACCCAATCAGGTGTCAAGCCCTAGTAAAACTTCAGGCCAAATACTGCTATTTTTATGAATAAAAAGAAACTGAATTAACAAAATTCTTCTCTGCCTCAGTTTAGACAAAAATCTCAATAAAATGACTCAGATGAAAAATAAATTTGTCTTACAGACATGAAAAGTGGTTAATCAAGATCTTTTTTGTTTTTGAGACAGAGTCTCACTCTTTTGCCCAGGTTGGAATGCAGTGGCACCCATCACAATACCCAGTTAATTTTTCTATTTTTAGTACAGACAGGGTTTCACTCTTGCTCAGGCTGGTCTCAAACTCCTGAGCTCAGGTGATCCATCTCAGCCTACCAGAGTGCTAGGATTATAGGAGTGAGCCACCATGCCCAGCCTGTTTTTTATTACTGTTGCTTTAAATTTGCTATTCACTGACAAATAATAATTGTACGTATTTATGAGATGCAATGCAATGTTTTGATATATATTTTGATAAAAATATATTTACAGGTGTGAGCTGCCATGCCTGGTCAACAAGAAATGTTTTTGATATAATTACGTTTATTTTGATCAGTGTTTTATTCAATTTGATTTAAACAAGTTAATTTTTAAAGGTTTAAGTCTTTTACATTTTTAGGCTTTGGGCTCAGCGCGTATGGCTCAAGCGGCTAAGGAGCCAACCACATACACCTGAGCTGGCAGGTTCGAATCCAGCCTGGACCTGCCAAACAACAATGATGGCTGCAACCAAAAAATAGCTGGGCATTGTAGCAGGCGCCTATAGTCCCAGCTACTTGGGAGGCGGAGGCAGGAGAAACGCTTGACCCCAGGAGTTGGAGGTTGCTGTGAGCTGTGATGCCAGGGCACTCTACCCAGGGCGACAGCTGGAGGCTCTGTCTCCAAAAAAAAAAAAAAAATTTAGGCTTTGGTTTTCCTATTTTAGCTTCTTAGAGCAAACTTGCAGCAGGAAAAACAACTTACAATAAATCATGAAAATCAATTTAAGAGCAGATATAGTGGCTCACACCTATAATCCTAGCACTTTGGGATATCAAACTAGGAAGATCAATTTGAGGCCAGGAGTTTGAGACCAGCCTAGATAACAGCGAGACCCCATCTCTATAAAAAGATAGGAAAATTAGTTAGGCATGGGAAAATAGTCAGGTATGTGCCCAGCAACTTGGGAGGCTGAGGCAGGAGGATCACTTGAACCTAGGAGTTTGAATTTGTTGTGAGCTACTATGATGCCACTGCATTCCAGGCTGGGCGCAAAAAAAAAAAAAAAGACTCTGTCTCAAAAAAATAAATAAATAAAATAAAAATCAGTTCAGAGCCAAGCCTACCTCAAATAGTCTTATTAATAAAACTGAGAATTCTGAATGAGATACTGTAAGTGGTTTTCACTTCATTTCTATTCATGTACATGGTTATATCAGGACATTTTAACAAAAATGCCAAAAAACACTTTATTCTAGAAGGTAATAGGCACTTAGTGTTTAGACAGTAAAGAAGGTGGACAAGAAAGGCTGAAACAATCTGATCTGCTCAATGCTCTGTATAATAGACTCACAAATCAGCACAAAGCCATGAGTTCACCTTTTTTGGCTTATAAACACACTTCATTTATTTTGGTCAGTCGATTTATCCCACACAACTACACGAAAAATCTTTCAATCTAGATCATAACAACATACATTAGCAAGGGCTGAACTTATACTTCTCTCAACCTTTCTCAAATTCTGTATTAATATCTCTGCTGTTTTAAGCTCCCACAATTCTCTAAACCATGATCTTACCCCATATTTCATTCTTAGATTATCAAATTTAACCTGAGCAGTAACCTACTGTAAAATCAGTCAATTTGGTGGGTGACCTTTCTTCAGAATACTGCCAAAGCCTGGGCTCTACTTTATTATTATAAAAGCCAGCACTTGTGACTCTCTTTAAGAAAAAAAAAAAAAAAA
>NW_003852519.1:831831-832508 GCF_000181295.1 Otolemur garnettii
CTCTGGTAACCATCATCTATTTATTTGGGGCTACCTCAAGTCCACAACCAGGATATGTCTTCCTTCATAAATACTTCAACTTATATTACAGAAGGTTGTGTACTACCTGTATGACCTGTGAGTGGAAGGACTATTTGAAGAATATCCAAATTCCATAGTATAATGTGATCGCTCTGTGGCTGGGGATGGTGGAGGATTCAAAATCTAAAAGAAAAATAATAAATATATTAAAATAATAATAATTTATCCCAGAGACTATTGGACTGACTTTCCACTTTTTCTTCTGTCATCTTTATTAATGTTCCTTTCCATTACACTATAGCAGAATTCCTGCTTTCCAAAGAACCAGACTCAAACAGTACTTTAGGGTTGTGTTCCTCATTTCCTAAGACAAAAATTTCATCATGGCTAAAAAGTACAAAGTGAAAAAAAGAAAATCTGTAACCTACAACTCACTGCTTTAAAATCAGTGGAGCTATGTTCTGGTTCTTTTTTAATTATAAATATTTAAAGCAAATTTACAGATTTAGTAGAAATTCCAGGTGTGCTTTCTATCCTGTGAGGTCATATAACAAAACCCCTCATCTCTCAAGAGGTACCATTCTGGCTTAGTGCCCATAGCTCAGTGGTTAGGGCACCAGCCAGATACACTGAGGCTGGCGGGTTTGAGCCCAGCC
>NW_003852519.1:832925-834071 GCF_000181295.1 Otolemur garnettii
AAAAAAAAAAAAAGAGGTACAATTCAGTTTTTCTAAATTTAGTCAAATAATGAGATTACTGCCCAGTGCTTTCAAAATGCTGGTTATTACACCCAATAAATTTAAAGATTTATAAGCACAGAGGTGTGGTAGTAAATTCTTCTTTGAGGATTTTATGCCTAAATTTGGTATTCAAAAACTATTTTTACATTACTATCACTGAGCAGCCACATTTGAGTAAGTTAAGAAATCTAAGACCCTATGTAGTTTCAGCATTCAAAGTAAGACAAAGGAAAACAGAGTGCTTACTGCAGGGAAGTAAGTGCCTTTGGTGCTTGAAGAACTACTTGATGATGCTCCTGTGACATGAGCGCGATCATAGGGGGGTCCACTGCTCCCCCCCATGATACTGAGGGAGCTGATCACTGATTTACCTCGAGACATTCCTGAAATGAAAGGAGAATTAGAAACCGAACATGAATAAAACCTATAAAAATGCACAAAATAATTTTATTCAGTATCAGATTACCAATATCAATACTCAAGTAGTCTGATTTTACAACTTATCCCTCTTTTCTTAATAATAATCGAAAACATGTAATGGAGAAAGAAATCAATGTTCTTTAGAAGTGAATGCTTCCTTTGAGAGTTGGCCTAGAACAGCTCCCACTCCGCTCCCCCAGTGGAAGCAGAAAACCTTCAACATAAAAGGATTTCTACCTCTTGGAGGATTTGAAGGAGAAAGGACTGTGAAGGATAAAGGCTGTGAAGCAGGGTAGATTAAATAATAGATTTATTCAAAAGAAAATAAAAACCATTTTCAGGGCATAAACACTTGCAGAAACATATGCAAGATATTTCTTCATCTCCTAAATGCAAATGCTGCTGGGATTAAAACTACCAATTCTGGCTCGGCACCTGTGGCTAAGGCGCCAGCGACGTACACCCAAGGTGGTGGGTTCGAATCCAGCCCGGGCCCACCAAACAACAATGACGGCTGCAACCAAAAAATAGCTGGGCGTTGTGGAGGGCGCCTGTGGTCCCAGCTACTTGGGAGGCTGAGGCAGGAGACTTGCTTGAGCCCAGGAGTGGGAGGTTGCTGTGAGCTGAGATGCCACAGCACTCTACCCAGGGGGACCCCAGCTTGAGGCTCCTGTCTCAAAAAAA
>NW_003852519.1:834462-852596 GCF_000181295.1 Otolemur garnettii
GAAACAAGGCTTCCACAGAGTTCAAAACAACTTCCCTTACACAGAGCCTCAAGCTGTCCCCCTGGGTAGAGTGCTGTGGCATTACAGCTCACAGCAACCTCCAACTCCTTGACTTGAGGGATTCTCCTGCACCAGCCTTCCAAGTAGCTGGGACTATAAACAACTGCCTCCATGCCCAGCTCATCTTTATATTCTTTGCAGAGATGGGGGTCTCACTCTTGCTCAGGCTGATCTTAAACTCCTGGCAAACCATCCTCCTGCGTCAACCTCCCAAAGTGCTAGGACTTCACACATGAGTGCTCTTGTATCTTTTTAAACCCAAAGTAGATTGAAAGACTCTTAGGGTAGCATCCTATTTCCATAATGGACCTTGGCAATCTTGCCAGGACCCAAGACTTAATTCTCAGTGGATCAGTCTTAACTCACCTGGAAGAGAGCCTGACAAAGAACTCGGGTGTGGCACATAACCCAGGGGCACAGAGGCTGGTCCGTGCACTACGTAGTCATTAGCCATGGTTTCCCCATCTCCCTTCATACGTGGACACAACATCCTCTGGCAGATAAAGTATATAGTTCCAGACACAAAAATAGTGACAATCACTCCAATAACTGAGCCAACTGTATTGGTGGTCTGCGGAGCTGGCTCTTCAGTGGGATCTAAAGGAGAGAACACAGCAAGGTCATATTATACATTCAAAAGAGTAACCAAAAAGAAGACTTGGCTAGCAGAATGTGAAGTTATGAGACTAAAGAAGATAATAAACATTTTTCTTTTTTATGAAAAACACACACCATGCCCTGCGGACATATGGATTAAATGTCATCATTAGGAATCATAATGAACTATCCTTAAGTGAAGGTGGAAACAAAATACATTTGAAAATATAATTGTAGGCTCGGTGTCTGTAGCTCAACTGGCTAAGGTGCCAGCCACAAACACCTAAGATGGCGGCCCGGGCTGCCAAAACAATAATGACAGCTGCAACCAAAAAACAGGCAGGGGTTGTGGCGGGTGCCTGTAGTCCGAGCTACTTGGGAGGCTGAGGCAGGAGACTCGCTTGAGCCCAGGAGTTGGAGGTTGCTATGAGCTGTGATGCCACAGCACTCTACCCAGGGGGACAGCTTGAGGCTCTGTCTCAAAAAAAAAAGAAAAAGAAAATATAATTGTAAACTGACAGAAACAAAGATGGTAAAAGAAGTGTAGATTGAAACAGCATGAAGAAGCTTTAAATATATATATAAATAAAATCTATTCTGCTTCACTCTGTATACTGTGAAAATCAACAAGGTTATTTTGGAATTTTAGGCCTAGAAGAACCTAGAAAAGTCATCAAATCTTTCACCTGGAATAGTGAAGAACCAAAAGCTGTTCTGGGCACATGTTAGATTTTAGATTTGAACAGTGACAATTAAACTAGGTGAATAAAGTCAGAAACTAAAGATGAGCCTTAGCACTAGACTAACTGTTGCCTTCAGGCTTTCGGGATGCCTGAGAGCAAGGGATATAAGGTCTCCAATACTTGATTACTGGAGGAATCAGAGAACGGTCAGAGTGCCTGAGGATCCTGCCCATGGTATCCACCTTCCCTGGATCCCTGAGCTACCTGAGGCTTTAGGAAGCAGAGGGCATCAATACGGTAGAGCAGTGTTCTTAACATTTCCTAATGCCCTAATGCCACAGCCCTTTAACACAGTTCCTATGGGTCTCAACCCACAGGCTGAGAACCGCTTGCAGTAGAGGAGAAGAGTAAACGGGCTTATCAAATTGAGAACATTAATCTTCTATTCAGAAGGAAAATGCTTTCATCCAAACAGTTAAATTATATCTCACAGTTACAGGTCCTTTAAAAAACCTTCTGTTTCACCTTACCTCAAATCTCCCATGCATATGGCTAAACTAATCCTCTGGCAGATTATATAAAAGAAGTAAGTAAACATAACATCACTAAGTTACATAATATATAGAGACTGTCATTTACACATTTGGTCTGTGGAGGTAAAGACTCTCTTTCATCCATACGAGCAACTATCCCATTTTTATTCCTTCCTAAGGCCACATTTCCAAGTTTGGGTAGCACCTGTGGCTCAGGGGTAGGGTGCTGGCCCCATAAACTGAGGGTGGAGGGTTCAAACCCGGCCCCAACCAGGTAAAATAGCAGCAACAAAAATTAGCCGGGCACCGTGGCAGGTGCCTGTAGTCCCACCTACTCGACAGACTGAGGCAAGAGAATTGCTTAACCCCAAGAGTTGGACGTTGCTGTGAGCTGTGACGCCACAGCACTCTACCAAGGGGGGCAAAGTGAGACTCTGTCTCAAAATTAAGAAAAGAAAAAAGTTTATATTCAGTACCTTCAATACCTAGTCTCCGCATCTCACCTTAACTTACTGAAACAAGGCTTCCACAGAGTTCAAAACAACTTCTCCTACTTACCATGTTCACAACACTCCTCATCTCACTGACTTCTCTGTACATTCAATGATGGTTCCTGTTTTCCTCTAAAAAATGCCTGATCAATATCCTTCCAAGACATCAATCTCTTCATTTTATAATTTCTAATTATTCTTTTTTTTTTATTGTTAGGGAATCCCTGAGTGTACAGAGAACCAGGTTACACTGCTTGCATTTGTTAAAGTCCCTCTTTATCAGGTGGCGCCTGTGGCTCAGTGGGTAGGGCGCCGGCCCCATATACTGAGGGTGGTGGATTCAAACCCAGCCCCAGCCAAACTGCAACAAAAAAATAGCTGGGTGTTCTGGTAGGCGCCTGTAGTCCCACCTACTCGGGAGGCTGAGGCAGGAGAATCGCCTAGGCCCAGGAGTTGGTATGAGCTGCGTTACACCACGGCACTCTACCAAGGGCGATAAAGTGAGACTGTCTCTACAAATAAATAAATAAATAAATAATTTAGTCCCTCTTATAATTGTGTCCC
Organism: Otolemur garnettii; assembly: GCF_000181295.1. NCBI lineage: Eukaryota > Metazoa > Chordata > Mammalia > Primates > Galagidae > Otolemur > Otolemur garnettii. Next base: position 837,391 of record NW_003852519.1, read on the forward strand.
ACCCCTAAGAGGTATGTCATACACTGGGACCCCTATCCCCCTCCCTTATTCCCCCATCCCCCACCATTTACTAGCATCAATTGTCCTCATATCAGAATTGAGTACACTGGATTCTTGTTCCTCCATTCCTGTGATGCTTTACTAAGAAGAATGTGTTCCACCTCTATCTAGGTTAATACAAAAGATGCAATAAAGTCTCCATCTTTTTTAGTGGCTGAATAGGATTCCATGTATACATATACCACAGCTTGTTAATCCATTCCTGGGTTGGTGAGCATTTAAGTTGTTTCCACAATTTGGCAATTGTAAATTGAGCTGCAAAAAACAGTCTAGTCCTTATGATAAAATAATTTTTTTTTCTTCTAGGTAGATGCCCAGTAACAGGATTGCAGGATCAAATGGGAGGTCTAGTTTAAGTTCTTTGAAGATTCTCCATACTTCCTTCCAGAAAGGTTGTATTAGTTTGCAGTCCCATCAGCAGTGTAAAAGTGTTCCCTCCTCTCCACATCCACACCAGCATTTGCAGCTTTGAGATTTTGTGATGTGGGCCATTCTCAGTGGGGTTAGGTGGTATCTCAGGGTGGTTTTAATTTACATTTCTCTGATAATTAGAGATGATGAGCATTTTTTCATATACTCATTCGTCCATCTTATTTAGAGAAGGTTCTATTCCTCTCACTTGCCCAATGATATAAGGAATTGTTGGTTCTTTGTTTCCTGAGTTCACTGTAGATATTAGTTATCAAGCTTTTGTTCAATTTATAATATGCAAATATCTTTTCCCACTCTAACGGTTGTCTCTATGCTTTGGTTGTTGTCTCTTTTCCCTGCTGCTTCCTTTGTTGGCTTCATTCTCTTCTGCCTCTTCAGTACAGGTGTTCCTCAAGAGAGTTCTACCTACAGTTTACTATTTTCTCCCTATACTCTCCTGGGAGATTTCATCCACTGCCAGAGTTTTAATTATCATCAAGAAACTGAAGGACACCAAATTTCTCTCCTGAGCCACAGACAGACCCAATCAACAACTTCCTGAATAGCTTCAAAGGGGTATCTCCTGGGTATCTTTAATGTAACATATCTCAAACAGAATTCATCTTCACTATCACCTGTCCTTTCTCCTAGATTCCAGAGGTAAAGCCTATCATAACCATAGTCTAGTATAGGACAGTAAAGAGTGATGGGGCCTGTGGCAAATGGTAAGGTGCATGCCTGCCTAAAGCCATCTAAATTGAACAAAAAAACATTAAATTACCCAAATATTACATCTGCAGCCAGGGTAAGTATAGTACTTCAGTTTTCAGTGTCTGCTATGTGTCCTAGCTAATGACACCAGCCCCTCAGTAAGGTACCCGTGGGTCAACTGAAACTTATCAACTATATGGTTACCACTCCTCTTCATTCTACTTCTGAAATATATTCCCTCCTTTCTACTACTACTGCTTCCTCCTGATAAAGCCTCCTTTTAAAATTATAAGATACAAGTCATTAGTGGAGAGAATGATCTAGTAGGTTACATCCAGCATTTATAGAAGTAAAACAGAAAAAACATCAGAACATAATATGGGTAAATACTACTGTGTCACTCTTTTGGCTTTTTTAATGCATGTACCCACATCTTTGTATTCCTCTAGATGTGATCAAAAGAAGTCTGAAAACAACCAATCTAACAAATTTCCTGCCTATAAATCTTATCACCTCTAATTTATCTGCTTTATAGCTTTTATATTTGCTTGGCCATACTAGTCTTATTCTTGAAATTTTTAATCACTCTCCTTTGTTAATAGATTCTGCCTAGGCTTTTTAGAAGAGCAAAGTCCTCCATGATCTTACCTTTGCCTATATTTTCTCTTGCTGACAAGACATAGCCTTTGTCAGCTCCATTTACGTGCAGTTTTCAAAGGCTGGCTGTTTCACTCCTTTCTGCTTTTGACCAGTATACTCCCTCTTCATTCATCTGCATAATGAATACTCTCATTGACTGACACCTGCTCTTAAGTACCATTTTTTAAAGAAGCCTTCCTTGACCAACTCCATCTTTGTTCCTAAAAAGTTGACTACTCTCCTTTGTACTATTACTTGTATAGATCTCCATTGCAGCAATTTTGATATTATTTATCACAATAGTACCTACTATGAACAAGGTTCTGTGTTTGTCAGGCTAAATGACATACACATTAAATCTCAGTCATCAGGGTAAGTATCTTTATTTTTAAAGATAAGGACACTAAGGTTTAATAAGAACAAATAATTTGTTAGCAGTTAGTAGTAAAGTAGAAGAGCTATAATTCAAATTATATTCTCACTGTTTTCTCAACTATAGAGGTCTTTGAGAAACTTGGTGCATGTGTCCTTAGCATTGCAGCAATGTCTAACATTTTGCTGAATAAATGAATAGATTTTAAGCCTTATTGAATAATCACACTTTTGAAATTTTTTTAATGTGTTTTTTTTATACTTGGTCTTAACCAAAAGGCCAAGAAGCAATAAATGTTTATTTTTTTGAGAAAGGATCTTATTCTGTTGCCCAGGATAGAATACAGTGGTGTTATAATAACTCATTGTAACTACAAACCCCTGGATTTAAGCAACCCTCCGACCTTAGCCTCCTGAGTAGCTAGGACTACAGGCATGAACTACCCAGTGTGGCTGATTTTTCTATTTTTTGTAGAGATGGAATCTTACTATGTTGTTCACGCTGGTCTCAAACCCCTGACATCAAGTGATCCTCTTGCCTCAGTTTCCCAAAGTGATAGGATTATAGGTGTGAGCCACTGCACCCGATCCTTATTTGAACTCTATAAAAATACCAGGTTAATGTCATCATTAGAGATGAAAGAGTTTTTAAATGAATCCTATCTAAATACAATCCAGTTAAGTTTTGACAGGGTAGACCTGGGCTTACAATGAATTCCACTCAGAATGAAGTTTGTTGGTTTGGGATATACTGTATGTGAAGACACGAGTTAATAGTTAAGACTCTTACAGAAACTGTAGGCTGTTCAGCCAAGCATCTCAAAGTTTAGGGATATATGCCAGCCCAAAGTATCCTCAGGGTGCAGTTTAAGAAAGCTCTTAGAATCTAGCCACTGAGAAACCGATAGAAACAGCTCAAGAAAACACAAGAAAACAAAGGGAAAGAAACATGGATTAACTTTCTGAAATTAAGTTTAGGTCATCAGTTAATTTCCATGTACCTAAATTACTTGAGAATTTTGGAACTCTGGGGTGGCAAAACATTTATTCTTTTCTGGTACTTTACTAAATATTTCTGTGCCTAAGAAAACTGCTGTGTTTGAGGAATTACTGAAAGCAGAGCATAAAAAAATCCCTGTCACAAATAATTGGCTTAACCTTTGTTACTTAATAAGGAAATCTTGATAAGTAAACCTCACACATAATTTACAAGGTCTTAGTGCTACTTACAACAATCCAGTTCATCTGATTTGTCACTGCAATCCATATTATGATCACATTTCTTGTGTTTTCCAATGCATTGACCATTGGCACAGCGGAACTGATCAATTAAACAAAGCACTAGAAAAAAAATGCAAGTAATTTTCTTATTTTTAATACCATGTAAAGCCAAATTCTTGGCAAAAGTAAAAAGGTGCTTTCTAAGTAAAAACGAAAATCAGACTAGATTTTTAGAAATAACTGAAACATTATTCTCTGGGAATTTCCACTGGTAGAGGGAATGGAAAAGAAAATCACGTAGAAATTTCTTATTTTGTTCTTCATATACTAATAATTCTGTTGGTTACCTTAAGTTTTACTGTGTTAATACTTAGTAAGGGGAAGCAGAGAATATGAAATATTTTATATCTTTATAAATAAATCAACTAGTTCAGAGTTCATTGGAAACACTATTTCAACATACTGACAACCTCATACATTTCTCAATTTTCAAACTTATTAATCTGTATAAGTGTTATAGATGTGAAATGAATTAAAACAACAATTTGGAACAGAGTGCTATGTTCAGACATAACATGATCATGTATACTTGAAAACACCTAATTTACTACTGAGCCAAAGCAATACTCTGATTTTAAAGAACTTAATGGAAAAAAGTCTGCACAAGCAGGCACTGAGGAATTCCAGATACCTTCACAGTTCTTCTCATCTGATTTATCCTGGCAGTTTGCATCTCCATTGCATCGGAGGGCACCATCAATACACTGCCCACTGGCACATTGGAACTGGGACTCTGAGCACACAGGACAATTGAGTTCATCACTGTGATCTTCACATTCAGTAAACCCATCACACCTCCATGCCACAGGGATACAGTCAATTTCCCCCGTGAAACAAGTAAACTGCTGAGGAGAACATGTTGGGGGTTCTTCAAATGAACAAGGGGGAAAAGAATGACAAAAATACAACAATGGTCACAAGGAAGGTACAAACACTTAAAGCTGAGTGAAGGTTTTTAATAATTAATATATATGAACACTTTATAATAAGCATAATTTGTAAACTAGCTCATCTAATTAGAGAAGAAAAGTTCTTACACTACTTCATTTAGACTTACTAACATGTAAAAGTTTTCTCATACATTGTAATTCAAGGAGGATTATAATATTTACAATCCATTATAATCTCACACATGACCTAAGGATAATCACTGCAATCACCAACCTCCAAATATTTTAAACTTAGTGTAGAACTCACAAATTGTCTCACTCTGAGGTTCCAAAAGATGGTCTACAAACTTCTGGGGGCCTCTGAGACCTCTTTCAGAGGATCTACCAAGTCAAAACTATTTTTATAATAATATTAAGATGTCATTTTTCTTTTTTAAACTACATTTGTACCAATGCTACAAAAACAATGCTGGGTAAAACTGTTGGTACTTTCACAGACTTGAGGCAATGGCAAAAAAACTACTAGTAGTCACTGTACTCCACACAGTCACACACTCAACATTTAAATGTACCAACAAAAAAGGCCAATCTCACTTAAGCACATTCTTGACAAATTATATGAAAATCAATTCCTGAGTACACGTATCTTTAATGTTCTATTTGCTAAAAAGAGAAATATGCATAAAGATCATGTTGAAAACCTAAGCATGATGGTTTCTAATGGGAAAGCATCTGATTGATCTGTAAAACTCAATTAAAAACAGACTTATACTTGGGTATTTGGCATCAATTTTTTAAAAAAATGAATCAAGTGAGTTTCTTACTTCAAGGAAACAATGGATAGTATTTGTGGCAAATTATAACACTGGAGCTTTGAATCAGAAATTAGAATTTTTATAAAACCTGTATCCAGTACTATAAATTCAACAAATTCCTAGTACATAAACGATTTTTCTGATGAGAGTTGGTAGTGATATTAACAAATGTGACTTTTGGATATTGCATAATGAAATGGGTTGAAATCTGAAGATATGTAAGTTTCTAAATGAAATCCTATTATTTCTAAATGAGCAAGGTGTGAGTTTACAAAATCATGCCTGGGTAAAAGATCCATTCTAAGTACAAAATAAAGCAGTACATTTTAATGAAAAAAACTACACAAAGTTAACTGATAGGGTCCCAAATCCCACACTGCAACTAAACCTATAGGAAACTATCACTTATCAAGATGTGATAGAGAATCCAAGATAAACACCCAAAATTATTTGAAGAGGCTAGTACAGGCCTCCATTTTCTAACTGTGAGGCCTAAATTTCCTTTCAACCCAAACTACACATTACAACATACTGAGTGCAGAAGTAGACATAGAATGCAGCCCAATATTAACAAGAGTTACAGAAATGTACAAATAATGCCACTCTTCTCACTAAAAAATGTCTTGATTTAAACATAGAATTGTCTTAACATATATCACTTATAAAATCATGTGCTGATTTATTGCTGTCATGTTTAATAAATGTTTTTAAAAGTTCTTGGTTTTAAATTCTAATACAGTAAATATAGATCAATATCTATGCAGGCAAAAGCTCTTTGGCTCCTCAATAATTTTTTAAAATGTAAAAATACACAGAGACCAAATTATTTGAGAACTCATTCAAGCCTTATTGCTTTGTTTTGCCAATTGTGAAATTGAGGCTTAGACAGCTAAGTAACTATCCAAGGTCATACAGCTTCCTGATTAGAAAAAAATAGTACTATTAGTGAGTCTTGTTTAGCCCACTGCCTCTACCACTTTACCACAGGCTGACTTCTGTGAAAAACCTGTCTGATAGTAAATTCTCTAAAAACATACAACATATAGACTATGGATCAGAATACCTATTATCTTTAAAATAGAGAATATTACATGTAACAGGTAAATGCTGTAGATGAGGAATTTAAGGGATTTATTTTCCAAGAGCCTATTATGTAATCAGCACTATATCATGTGGAGAATTAAAATAGATAAAATATAATTTATGTCCTTAAGGAACTTTGAATTTAGTTGGGGATACAAAGAAACTAATAAACATAACACAAACGACCCTGCTTTGAACTGTACATCATGCAACTGTGGTAACAAATGCTGCAATTCAGGGAAAGGGGAAAACAAGAACAGCCAGAGAGCTAGAGAAGGTTTCACAGATTTTGAATAGATGGGCTACATTGTGGAGTAAGATTTAAGACAGGCATGCAAGAAGAGAAATATGCACAAGTAAAGCCACAGAAGCAAAGCACAACAAAATAGAACATGTCACAGAGATCCTTCTAAACAGACAAATAAAAAAAGTGAACACGTTGGGAAAGAAATATAAAACTCCTGGACTTAAGGGATTCTCTTGCCTCAGCCCCCTAAGTAGGTGGGACCACAGGTGCCCGCCATAATGCCTGGCTATTTTTGTTTTGGTTGCAGCCGTCACAGTTGTTTGGTGGGCCCAGGCTGGATTCGAACCCACCAGCTCAGGTGTTATGTGGCTAGCACCTTAGCTACTTGAGCCATAGGTGCTGAGCATGTACTATTATTTTTTAAGGCAGAGTCTTGTTCTGTTGCCTGGACTAAAGTGTAATAGTATCATCATCATAGCTTAATGGCGTCTCAAACCCTTTGGCTCGAGCAATCCTCCTGCCACAACCTCCAGAGTAGCTAGGACTACAAGTCTGTACTACCACACCTGACAAATTTTTTAATTTTTTTGGTAAAGGTAGGGTCTCAATATGTTGCTCAGGCTGGGCCTGAACTCCAGACCTCAAGTAATTCTCCCACCTTAGCTTCCCAAAGTGATGGGATTACGGGTATCAACTACCATACCCAGCTGGCTATATTTTTAATAACAAAATACGGAAAATAATTAGAATGTCCCTCACAAGACAGTGATAAATCATAGCATTAAATAATAAAATATTAAGTACCTATAAAAGGAAAACTACTGATATACTCAACTGTATAAATGAATCTCAAAAGTATATTAAGCATGAGAATCCAGACACAAAACAGTACACATACCATGATTTCATTTATATAAAGTTCAAGAACAGCCAAAACTAATGTACGGGGATAAAAATCAGAACAGTAATTATTTCTGGAACATAACTGACTGATAAGGGACATGAGGGCACTTTTCTTAAAGGCAGTATTTGTTACCTTGATTTAGGTGTTGGTTAACACAGTTGAAGACATTTGTCAAAATTCATTAACTATCAATTTATATTTAAATTTAAAAAAACAGAACAAAAATATATCTGTATCTCCCTCCCAATAATAATCACTTAATGTGCAAGCAAACACACACACACACGCCTTTTTAAAGACATTTTCAAACTGGAAGATGAGAATCTTGATTCAGTTTTTTTTCTATGTTATCATTACCATAAAGGGAATTTCCCTTATTAAAGTAATAGTGTAGCACCTTGATTGAGAAACGTGCTATTTTTGTGTGTGTGGTAAAATATACATAACGATCAAGATTCTTTTTAAATTTTCTGCCACTGTAGATAATACCACGGTATGGTCTTTTTCCTTTAGGTGAATTAATTTAGAGTTATCCCCAAGAGGAGGATTTCTGAATTAAAGATATGAATACTATTATGTTTTATACTGTTTACTATGATTTAACAAAGAAATAGGTCAATTTGTTATGCTCCATGAATGTCAAACCATTTTAGTACGTTATCACTACATTCACTGCCATCTTTTTAAAAATCTTTTTTTGCTAGATAAGAAAGAAAAATAATGGGAAACTGCCAATGGATTTGAACCAAAGAATATTCTTTTCACTGGACATACTCCCAACAATGGCGTATACATAAATTGACAGAATCTAGAACTCAGTGGATGAAGATTACAGGAGGCAGAATTAATTCATTTTGTTCTGCTTCCAAGAGTGCAGAAGCTACTTCATTGTTAGGAAACACACTTTACTCACAGGTTGAAAAATGTGGTAATACATACACAAGGGAATACTATTCAGCTGTAAAAAGGAAGAAAATCTTATCATTTACAATAATACAAATAAACCTGAAGGATATAAAGTTTAAGAAAAAAAAGACAAATACTACAAGATCTCACTTACTCGTAGAGTGTAAAACACTCAAACGGAGCAACAAAGTAAAACAGTGGTTACCACAGGCTAGGAGGTGGAGGGACTGAGGACAAAACCAAAAGCCTAATATAGTGCAGATGAATGGAATACAAGTAGCTAACTTAGGAGACAAAGCAACTTCACTGCCTAATTATATAAGGCTAGACTAGGATATGGAATATGTTAGCATCTAGGCTTGCACAAGAAAATTACAACTTACTTACCTCCACATGACAGCTCATCTTGAAGCAGAACCAGATGCATGGGACAAGAACACCTTGTAGTACCATCTCCCTTTACGAGACAAATATGTGAACAACCACCATTATCCTGAGCACAAGGGTGCTGTCCTATAGGAGGAAGGGAGGAAGGAGAGGAAGAGGAAGAAGAAGAAAGAAGGAAAAGGATGAAAGAAGAAGAAAAGAAAGAAAATAAAATGAACAACCCTGTCAAAATAAATCATTTATAAATTACAAAGAAAAAAATAAAACCAGCTTGGACTTTATTTCTACACAATGATTCTTCACACAATCTACAAGAAAAACTTGTTTTTTTGAGACAGAGTCTTGTTCTGTCATCCAGGAGACAGTGCAGTGGCATCGTGATAGCCCACTGCAACCTCAAATTCTTAGGCTCAAGTGATCCACCTGCCTCAGCCTCCTGAGTAGAGGGACTACAGAGGACCACCCTAAAGACCATCTGGAACAGCGTCCACAAGATAGACACCTACCTGAATGCCACCTGGACCTCCGAGGAGGAGCCCGTGTAAGTGCAGTGACGGATCTAAACCTTTCCCACGTTACAGTTATAAACCCTCCCCCTCTGAACAGATGTGGCTCTCCACTGTTACAGTTATAAACCCTCCCCCTCTGAACAGATGTGGCTCTCCACTGTTGGTGTTCATCTTAACATTGGTATCCCTTCCCTGACAGTACTACAACCAACATGACGGGTGCTATGAGACTGGTGTCAAAAGCAACGACAACTGTGATGAGTTCCACCACTGCCTCTCCAAGATCTGCTGAAATGTGCAGAAAACACTAGGCTACCTCGGCATGTTCAGGCATGCAAAGTAACAGTAACACTCTTGCTGGAAAGTGTCATACATTTAGGCTGTAAGCCATCCCTGGACAGTCAATAAGCTGCATGTAGGTGTTGTTATGAAGAAAAAAATGGATCTTTAAAGAAGATGCTAACAGCTGATGACAGATGAGGATGGAAGAAAATAACCTTTGACCAAGAACTAATTTTTTACAGCATAAACTATTTTATTGTGTGAAAAGATTATCTTTAGATCTTACAAAAGCCAATATTTTGACATTAAAACCTCAAAGTAAAACACAGTAGGTGAAGTCAGAGAAAGCCAGCCTGCCTTCTCAGCTAGCTTCCTGGTGGGATGGCCTTAGTGCGCCAAATTGCCTGGACAGTGTATGTTAAGGGGAAAATTGTTACCAAAAAGAAAATATACCTTGATTTTTCTAACCATATTTACCAAAAAAAAAAAAAAAAAAAAAAAAAAAAAAAAAGGAAAAAAAAAAAAAAAAAGAAATCAAACATAAAATTTATTATAAGGGCTACTCAACATTATTTTATTTGGAACTATGAGAAATTCTTCACTTAGAAGTATTATTTGTTTACTAGGAAATTTTTAAATACACATTTTTGCCCAAAAAAAACTGAAATTTGTTCTTTTTCTATTTTAATTACATATAATTTGTTTCTCTGTAATCCATTAAACATATAAATAAGTCACACTTCTATTAGGACTAGTTACAAGGACATGTTTCCATGTCTGTTTCTCTTGTAAAAGTGACACCATCAGCTGATTACCTCTCAGGGGACAAACCCAGGGTATTTATAAAGGTGACATAAACAAGATTCAGAAGCATAGCTACTGCCATTTTATTGACCACTCTTAAGACAAAGGTCATCTTTAGCTATACAACCTTTGCCTAAACTGGAGTAAAGGTGGACTTAATGAAGCAAATGAAGGTACTTAATAAACACATTAGGGCTCTATTTATTGTTTTGCTTGGTGTTTATTTCCTAGCACTTGTTCCTTGTGGTAGGTGCTAGGTTATTATTAAAAGACTGTAACCTTTTACTAATTGTGGTGTTAATAAAAAAAATGGCAAAACTAAAAGTGAATGAAAATCTTTATCATGAAAGAGGTCAAAAGGATGTAAAAAGACATATTAATTTCTGAAAACAAACATGAGTCTTCCAATTAGCATTACGCCATCAGCACTTACTGTATTCTTGAAGGTTCAGCTCCTTTACTGCATGAATGTCACTGAGCTGGGCAATTCGAGCCTGGACTTTTGTTCTACCCTCTCGACCTGTCATGTCGATTTTTTCGATCATTTGCTGCTGCTTATCAATCCAATAGAGCCAGTTTTCAAATACAGTCAATCCCACAGGCTGCAAGATATTGGAGTCCTCTAATACTATCCGGTTTGCACCTTAAGAAAGGAGAACATTTAACAGAAATTATTCTTGTGGATCACATCACACTTTCTTTTTTTTTTCTTTGAGATAGTTTTACTTTGTTGCCCTTGATGGAGTGCCATGGCGTCTAAGCTCACAGCAACCTCGAACTCTTGGTTCAAGTGGTCCTCTTGCCTCAGCCTCCAAAGTAGCTGGGACTACAGGCGCCTGCCACAACGCCTGGCTATTTTTGGTTGTAATTGTCATTGTTGTTGTTTAGCAGGCCGGGCCAGGTTCGAACCTGCCAGCCCCAGTGTATGTGGCCGGCACCCTAACCACTGAGGTACATGCACTGAGCCCAAACTTTCAACAATTATTTACCAGTAAGATTCTAAAAGTAAAGGCAGGCATGGTAGCTCATCCCTATAATCCTAGTACTCTGGGAGGCCACAGTGAGAAGACTGCTTGAGCTCAGGAGTTTAAGGCCAGCATGAGCAATAACAAAACTTATCTCTACTAAAAATAGAAAAATCAGCCAGGTGCCATGGCCTACACCTATAGTCAAAGCTACTTCAGAGGCTGAGGCAGGAAGATAGACCAGAGCCCAAGATTTTGAAGTTGCAAAGAGTAGTAGTGACACCACTGCACTTGACCTAGGGCAACAGAGCAAGACTCTGTCTCAAAAAAAAAGAAAGAAAGAAAAGAAACTCAGAAAATATGGAAAAAGAAAACATTTTAAGATCTCTACCACAAACCCGAACAACATGCTGACATACAGACATCAGAAAATAGGTAATAGACATTTATGTGTAATCAAGAGCAAATAAGTGCTCAATACATAGTAAATACTCTAGTTCACAGAAATGTAGAAACGAACTTAGAGCAGTCATTAAAAAACTGTTACCAGCAGAGTCCACTTTTCAAAACCCTAACTTTTATATAAAACTCATGAAAATGGCCCTTCTCTGGAAGAAACAGTGCTGGTAAATCCAGAGTTTTGCAGTCTTGGTGTTCCCCACTTTCACATCTGAGGCACCTATGAAGAACAATCCTACCCTCACTCTGGTTTCTTAGAACACAGAAACAAATGACTGACTCAAGAGGTTACTGGGTGCAAACCTCACCCCAAGGTAAGAATTATTTCCACATCCTAAGACCATACATACTCTAAAGAGAGAACTTGTTCTACTGTTGAATAGTGAGAAAGTTCTTCCCATACTGTGGGTTAAAATCTGGGTCCACAAATCCCTCCTGTTCATGGTTCTCTCTCATTCAGAAAGAATACACTCATTCTTCCTCTCTTCTCCACAGGACTCCCTCAAGTATTTATAGCAAGTTTTCATGGTTCCTAAGTCCTGAGTTCAATCAAGAAAGACACTGGCTAGGTTCAGTGCCTGTAGCACAGTGATTACGGCGCCAGCCACATACACAGAGACTGGCAAGTTTGAACCCGGCCTGGGCCAGCCAAACAACAATGACACCTGCAACAAAAAAATAGCCAGACACTGGCTAGTGCCTGTAGTCCCAGCTACTCAGGAGGCTAAGGCAAGAGAATCGTTTGAGCCCAGGTGTTTGAGGCTGCTGTGAGGTGAGACCACAGTACTCTACTGAGGGCGGCGTAATGAGACTCTTGTCTCAAAAAAAAAAAAAAAAAAAAAGGCGGTGCCTGTGGCTCAAAGGAATAGGGCGCCGGCCCCATATACTGCAGGTGGTGGCCAAAAAGTGCAAAAAGAAGAATAATGCATATGCTAAACTTTACTTACTGCAAACTGAGAAGTTCCTTAATTTGTTAAAAAAAATTGTTATATAGAGAAAAACCTTAGCGAACACAATACTAAATCACAAAGTATCAAATGCATACCCATATCAAGGAAAAACAAAAAATAAAGAAAAACAAGGATTTGGATGGTGCTTGTGGCTCAAAGGAGTAGGGCGCCAGGCCCCATATGCCAGAGGTGGTAAGTTCAAACCCAGCCTGAACAAAAACTGCAAAAGAAAAACAAGGATTCTATTATCATTCTATTGAACACTGAATTGGGGATCCCAGCCAGTATAATAAGGCAAAAAGGACAAACGACTGGAAAAGAAATAAAAAAAAAAACTGTCATTACTTACAGAAATATGATTCTATACTATATAAAATTTTAAAGATAAATATATTTAAGCAAGGTTCCTTAGTATAGGCTCTATATACCAGGAGAAAATATATTTTATTTCTACATTCCAGACACAATCAAAAAATTAAATACTGTATTATAAATTTATTTTATTTTTGAGACAGAGTTTCACTATGTCACCCTTGGTAGAGTGCTATCACACCACAGCTCACAGTAACCTCAAACTCTTGGGCTTATCTCTTATCTCATCCTCCCTGGTACCTGGGACTACAGGCAATGCCCAGCTATTTTTTTATTGCCATTGTCATTGTTGTTTAGCAGGCCCAGGCCAGATTCAAACCTGCCAGCCCCAGTGTATGTGGTTGGTGCCCTAACCACTGAGCTACGGTACTGAACCTGTATTATAAATTTAGAATACACTTTACCACTAGCATTCAAAAACACCAAATACCAAGAAACAGTTAACTCCAATGAAAGGCAAGCAAGGCCTCTATACTGAAAACTATAAAACACTGACAAAAATTAAAGATCTAGATAAACAGATATACCATGTTCATTGTTTAGAAGGTTAATATTATAAAGATAGTAATTCTTTCTAAATTGATATATCAATTTAATTTAACCACCTTAAATGGTTAATTTAACTTAACCACTTAAATGGTTAATAGTGGTTAATTTAATCGAACCACCTTAAGCTGGTTTTTGAAGGGAAGGGGGCGTGGAAACGCACAAGCTGATCCTACAGTGTTACATATGGAAACTACAAAGGTTCAATAATAAAGACAATCTTTTTTTTGAGACACAGTCTGACTATGTCACCCCCAGTAGAGTGCCATGGCGTCACAGCTCATAGCAACCTCAAACTCGTAGGCTTAAGTGATTCTCTTGCCTTAGCCTCCTGTGTAGCCAGGACTACAGGCACCCACCACAATGCCTGGCTATTTTTTTTGTTGTTGTTGGGCAGTTGTCATTGTTGTTTAGCAGGCCTAGGCCAGATTCGAACCCGCCAGCCTTGGTGCTTGTGGCTGGCACTGTAACCACTGGGCTCTGGGCACAGAGCCTATAAAGGCAGTCTTAAAGAAATAGTAAAGATGTAGACAACTCTATTACAAAGAAATAGATCAGTGGTTCTCAACCCTCCTAATGCCGCAACCTGTTAATACAATTCCTCATGTTGGGGTGACACCCAACCATATTATTTTTGTTGCTACTTCATTAACTGTAATTTTGCTACTGTTATGAATCGTAATGTAAATATATGACATGCAGGATGGTCTTAGGCAACCCCTGTGAAAGGGTCATTCAACCCCCAAAGGGATCGTGACCCACAGGTTGAGAACTGCTGAAAGAGATCATAATTAAGACACTGTAAGTAATGGCAAAGTGACCAAGGGAATGTCCCAGTCTAGAAACAAACATACAAAGATAGTCACCTCATTTATGACAATGGTAATACTAAATAGCATTGGGAAAAAGATAGTCTTTTTAAATAAATGACACTGAATCAAAATAGTAAGGTGGAAAAAAATAAACTTAACTCCTTCTTCACACTACACTAAAAAATATGTTTTAAATTCTAGGACATTGGGGGAAAAAGATGTTAAGAGCTTCTGAAAAGAATACTAAATCACATATAAAGAATTGGGAATTATAATTATATCATAACATAAGATGTCCAAATACAATGTGATTCCACCTTCAAAATTCCAGGTGGATTATAGATCTCAATGAGAAAAGTTTTTAAAAAATGCAAACAAGAAAATATCTTTCAAATTGTGGTATGGAGTACTACTGGAGCACCATGGAGTACTATTCAGCCATAAAAAGATGGTAAGTTCACATCTTTTGTATTATCCTGGATGGAGCAAACCAGTCTTCTTAGTAAAGTATCACAAGAATGGAAAAACAATTATCCAATGCACTCAATACTAATATGGAGCCAGTAGATGATCTAATGCATGACCACATAAGTGGGGGGAGAGGCAAAGAGAGAGGGGAAGAGAAAAGAGTGGGTGGGGGTGGGCACAGGGAAGAGTGTGTGCACAGTGTAGGGATGTTTGGCACACCTTATGAGTATGGGACATAACCACAAGAGCGACTCTACCTAACAAAATCAAATACTTTGTAGTTAATTGTTTGTACCCTACCATTAACCTGAAATCAAAAAAAAAAAAAAAAAA
>NW_003852519.1:853846-866306 GCF_000181295.1 Otolemur garnettii
GAACCCGCCACCTTAGGTGTATGTGGCTGGTGCCTTAGCCACTTGAGCCACAGGCGCCAAGCCGAGGTAAGCCTTTTAAACTACTGGATTGGGCAAAAAGCCTGTGAGTGTCTCTAAGCAATAATCACTGGGACTTGGTACTAAAAACTTTCCACTTGAAGGGTACTTATTATCTTGCTGTGTACATTAACTAAAGCTGCCACCATGATGAAAGGACTTAAAATGATCCTGAAACCTGAAATACCCATTTTGTCTTGGGTGCTATCAGAGAAACACTTGAATAGGGACAGCAGTGCCCGAAGAGTCCATAATAAAATGGAAATGGTTTATACAAAATCGTGCAACCTGGGGAGTGCAAAGAGAAAATACAAGCAAGAAGTCTCTTTCTCCCTCGGACTGACTCTGAATAGCTGCCAGATTCTATCTTCACTTGGACAGTACCCCATAACAGCTTATAACTGACTGACAAAGAGCTGCTTGGTTTGTAGATGACAAGTTTATGGTGAATGAACAATATTCTATTTATAAGGAGATGGCAAAAATAAATCAGTTCAGTAAGCTGAATTATGTCACTGCACACAGATCTATCTTATTCTTAAGAATGATTGTAATATTCCATACAGTGATATACTAGAATGTATTTCTCCATGAAAAGACTATCACAAATAATGCTCAGTGAATATCCTTATATATTTGAGTCAGTATTTCTGTAAGATATCAATCTAAGAAGGAAACTGCTAGATCACAGGGAATGCATATTATAAATTTTGATAATTACTGGCAAACTGCCCCCCATAAAAGGTTCTACCCATGTCCACTTCCACCACAGCAGATAAGAGAATGTCATTCTGGCTAATGCTGAACATAACTAACTTTAACATATTTTTACCCCTCTGATAGACACAAATAGTGTAGTATTTTAATTAATATCCCTCATCACTAATGAGGCCATACAGAATATCTGGCCATAAGAAATTGGTAGTAAGGGAGTTAACTATCATTACAGATGGAGAACTGCAGAGAAAATGAGAAAGTAAAAATCTATCTTAAGACCCACAAATGATTTAATTTGGTTAAAATACCAGGAATTAAAGGCCATAATAAGTTTGTAAAAGGTGAAGACCAACTTATACCAACATATGTGTACCACTAGACATTTTTCCTACTGGTTATGAGATTACCCTGAAGATTTTTTTTTTCTGTAGAGTGCTGTTGCATCACAGCTCACAGCAACCTCCAGCTCTTGGGCGTTGAGGTGACTCTCTTGCCTCAGCCTCCCGAGTAGCTGGAACTACAGCTATTTCTGTTGTTGTTGCAGTTCAGCCAGGGCCAGGTTTGAATCCGTCACCCTCGGTATATGGGGCTGGCGCCCAATTCACTGAGCCATAGGCACTGTGCACCCTGAAGATTTTTTAAGTAAAGTAATGACATTAAAACTAGGTTTTGAAAAATTTTGGAGCTATGCATAAACTTCCATGGGAAAAAACTAGGAGGAGATCAATCATAGGTTAGAATTCAGGGCAGAGATGATGAGAACATAAACTAGAGCACAAGAATTAGGAAAGGAGAAGAGATACGTTAGAAACATATTATTTATAGAGCCAAGATCAAGGAAACTGGCAAATAATTACATAACAGGAGAAATAATCACGTTGATGGCTAAAGAAAAAGCACTTCACCCACAAACTTGATGCTGACTACATTTAGTAAATAAAACCAGTAAAAAGCATATACAAAAATCATACCATTCCAGAAAAATACAAATTCTCTTAAGAATGATCTTAAATCAAAATTAAGAAACACATTTCTTGGGTACCTGAGAGATCACTGCTTTCAATTCGCCGGAGATCTGAATCAGCCCAGAAAAGTTTGCCCAATCTGCTATCAAGGGCTAAAGCTATTGGCTTACTCAGGCCACTAAAAAAGAGGACCTCCCGTTCTGTTCCATCCAAAGCAGCCCGTTCAATTTTGGGAGACCTTTCCTGAAGATTGGTAAAATACATATATCTAAAGAGAAAGGAAGAAAAAATAAGTTACTAAGATAAGAAGCCACATGATCTGCAAATATTCTTGTTGATGAAGACAAAGTTAGCATAGTATTTTTTAATTTTATTTATAAACGTTTTGAAATACATTTTTAAGAAAGTTTATGAGGTACTTTTATTACTTTTCAAAAATCGTAACAAAGGTACACAGAGGTTCTTTGGGAGCTTTTATAGATTAATAGAACTGTGTTAGACACACGCATACCTATATTTCTAGACTAACACATTAAATAAAAGATCAATGACCAGAGAGACCTGTACACAAAGTTTTTAATCTTTTTCTAATTAATCTATTTAGTACCTAAAAATAAGTCACACATGAACCATTTCTTATAACTTGTAGATTTAATCCTTTTCCTATAAGTCTCCTCTTTTTTTTAATTCAATCTCTGTAGAGACTGTCAAAAATTGCCAATGCCGACTACATTTCAAGTCATCATGTTAGGGTATTGGGAAAAGTTTTCAATTAGTAATAATCGTGCTTTCGATAAACCTCATTGGCTACAATACTGCCACTGCGCAAAGCTCCTGTAAGTCTTTGGAAGCAAGCTAGTCATTCAGGTACAACGGAGTACTATATATTTATCAAATGTAAAGCTCTGTATTAAATGAAAGAAAACATACTAGTTCTTGTGAAAGAATCTAAAATCTAGTAGGAAATATAAAACTGAAAAATAGTATAAGACAAATTAAAAAGGACTAAGTGTAACTAGAAAGGCAGAGATACAGAGTGCTGAGTTTTCAGGAGAGGGGAAGTCACATTGGCAGGAGGTGGGGTAGATTAGGAAAAACTTCATGGATGATGTGGCAGCTGAAATGATCGTAGAGGTGTGGGTAGGATTTAGAACTAAAGCAATAGTGACCAAGAAAAGAAATTCTAGGCAGTGAAATCAGAGAAAGTAAAAGAAAGTTTAAGAAAATACAGGGGGCAAATGAATGAATAGAACATCGAGTTGTTCACTGGGGCATAGGACACTTAAAGGTGGGTAAAAAAGAAGGTTAAGGAGGGTCTCAGATGCCATGCTATCTGAATGCTGCTTTAGTAACATACCCTTTTTCGGGGTTTACCACAATGGCTCGAGGTCTGTCTTGTTCGCCTTTTAGCACCACTCCAATTGATCTCCCATCTAATCTTGTCACATTAATGACATTGGTAGCCTCACAAGTCCAGTAGATGTAGCGGCTATAAATATCAATGCTGAGGTCATAGGGTTGTATTTCTAGGTTCTGATTCGGAGCTGAGCTCACAACCACAGTAAAGCCCTAAGAAAAGAACACACATGGAAAATTAAGACTCCAGAAAGGACAGGAGTAAGAAAAACTACTTAAGTAAACAAGGGTGGCAGTGACAAAATCATTACCAATGTAAGTGCATAAGTTATCCTTAGGACAGCATATTGTATCCTAACAAAATTTTCATTCCAGTATCATCATCAAACAACTATTTACTCACGGAAAAGATTACCAGGATGAAGAAAAGCTACTAGGTCAAGAATTTTAGTTTCATTCACACATGCACACCTAAGCAGAGTCAAAACTTAAGTGAAATAGAATGGCTGATTAGTCTAGTCACTAGTCAGAAGAAATGGATTTTAAACTGAGCCCTTCTGGGAGCAGTGGCTCACATCTGTAATCTCAGCGCTGTGGGAGACTGAGGAGGGAGAACTGCTTGAGCTCAGGAGTTTGAGACTTACCTGAATGAGACTGAGACCCCCAACTCCTAAAAAAAAAATGAAAAACCCAGCCGGGCACGATACTGAGCACCTGTAATCCCAGCGGCTTCCGGAGGCTGAGGCAGCGGGATGCCCACAGTGCAAGTCTGAGGTTGCCGTGAGCTACGACACCATTGCACTCTGCTCAGGGCACAGGGTTGGGACTCTGTCTCAACAACAAAAAAAATAAATAAATAAACTGAGCCCTGAATTACCTGGCTGCCATCTTCTTGTGCCTTTCGGATCATGTTTTGTCTTGAGTCAATCCAATAGAGTTGCTTGTCCAGTGGGTCATAGTCAATGGCCCGGACATTCCGAAGGCTATGGATAGGAAGGATGATGTCAGGGCTCTGTTGTTCATCAATCACCATGCGGTTGATGGCACTCTTTTGACTGAAGAGCAGGAAAGTAGTAGGAGCTTAAAGAAAGTAAAGAGCAAATCTGAAATACAGTTACGCTAAAAGCTCTGTATCATCATCCAAAGATTTGATCAGTCTGTTTATATATAAATCAGACTTAAGATGTTGAAGAAGTAAGGCTAAGGACAGAATTCTTTGGCACGCCCTAAAAAACTCTCTTCAGCATAAGGCTAATCCGTGCCCTGGTTACCAAACCATTCATGAATTTACCCCAAGGGCATAGCCACCAAAACTATTTTTTTACTCTCTTGTCTACAGAGATTTCACAAGAGACTTGATTTCATTGAGGCATTTGATAAAGATTTACAAAATTTTCCTGGTCCACCAAGTGAATTAACTGTACTCCTCCTTAATCTATTACTTATATATACGGTACATGGCAGAAAGCTTGGTGCCATAGATCAAGGCAGACAATTAAAGACTAATTTTAGTCTCAGCCTTCTCACTATTTAGTCATTGATCTTCTCTAAGTCATAGAACACCTCTGGGTCAAAGTTTACTTAGCTGTAAAATAAACAACATAATCATCCTGTTCCTCTCACTGAGTTGCTATAAGAATTTTACAATATATATGAAAATACTTTAAAAACTGTAAGTAAACTGTAATGTAAATGTTAATTGAAAATACCTATTAGTACTATCAGTGGTAGCAACAACAAACTTTGAATTAAACTCTCACAGACAGCAGATACAGACTTTATTTTGTGTGTACACAATGACTACATGGAGAGAGAGCAGGTAAAAATTACCAACAAAATTAAAAATAGATGCTTTGCACTCATTATCTCTAATCCTCATGAGAAACCTTGTATTTCTATTTTCGCTAAAAAATATGGTGTTGATGACTTAAATTCATGAAATTAGAAAATGCAACAGAGACAATATTTCCCTTTCCCTGAGACTAGGCCTCTGATTCCTATGTAGTCTTCTTTAACATAGGAATACCTAGAAAAGAATGCATTAGAGAGTGCTGCTGACAACTTCAAAGTATAAACCTTCATTAAAAATATATACATATTCCATAATCATATTCTATTTTCTTGGTGCTCCATTTTCTTCATCATCTAAATACAGTTGAATCTTGCCCGTCAGGAATATAAAACATAAATAGCCAGGCCAGGACTTCTTGCTTTATTTCTTCCTATGCCCCATTTTCATAGCTCCGTTATTTGTGGTACCTCAGATACTTTATGTTTACACTCAAATGTATACTGACCTAAATCCTAAAGGAATTCATTGGTACTCACAAAGAAACTTGGTATTCACAAAATTGCATTTCTGCTTCATTTAATTTCATCAGTTAAAAGCCCACACTCACTTGGAAGATTTACAAAGTATCCTAAGTGATACTATTGGACATCTCCATTATCTGGAGTCCATCACATAATGATTTAGCAACTTTTAGCAATATAAGTAGAGACCAAGCCTTAAGTAGTAAGAACACATGTCATATAGAAAAGTATGCCACCACCTTTTGGGGGGTTAAGAATTTTTGGCAGTACTTTTTTTTTTAGTAAATCAAGAAAAAAGGGCTCCAAATTTAAGATTCCACCAAAATAAGCACCAATTATATGAAGATATGCAATGAATCCTAGAAGAAAAAACCTCAATCCCTCCACTCAGAGTTTTAGTTCCTAGAAAGCAATTAAGCAAATATGTATTTGGCTCCAAGTATTCTTTTTTCTTTTCTTTTCTTTCTTTTTTTTTTTTTTTGAGACAGAGCCTCAAGCTATCCCCCCTAGGTAGAGTGCCATGGCCTCACACTCACAGCAACCTCCAACTCCTGGGCTCAAGCGACTCTCCTGCCTCTGCCTCCCAAGTAGCTGGGACTACAGGCGCCCGTCACAACACCTGGCCATTTTTTGGTTGTAGCCATCATTGTTGTTTGGCGGGCCCGGGCTGGGGATTCGAACCCGCCACCTTAGGTGTATGTGGCTGGCGCCTTAGCCACTTGAGCCACAGGCGCTGAGCCCAAGTATCCTTTTTTCCAAGTCAAGTTTTAACCTTCAATTAAGATTTCACAATTAGGTATGGACCTTATGGTTCTAGAAATGTGGATTAAGATAAAGCTAAATATGGCTCCAAATAAATGTTTGCTTAAAAAAGTCTACTTGGGCTAGGCGTGATGGCTCACATCTGTTACCCTAGTACTCTGGGAGGCCAAGGCAGTGGATGGCCAGAGCTCAGGAGTTTGAGACCAGCCTGAGTAGAGTGAGACCTCATCTGTACTAAAACTAGAAAAACTAGCCCAGTATTGTGGTGGGTGCCTATAATCCCACCTGTGCAGGAGGTGGAGGTAAGGCAGATTGCTTAAGCCCAAAAGTTGGAGGTTGCTGTGAGCTATGATGCCACAGAACTCCACCTAACATGACAGAGTGAGACTCAAGGTCTGGGGGAAAAAAAGTCTATTCGAAGACACTAAAAATAAATAATTGGCTTGATATTTCTGAAAGGAAGCTGATTTTTTTTTAATTGTTGGGGAATCATTCAGGGTACAAAAAACCAGGTTACACTCCTTGCGTTGGTTAGGTAAAGTCCCTCTTATAATTGTGTCCCACCCCTAAGAGGTGTGTCACACACTGTAGCCCCTCCAACCCCCTAATTCCCTCTCTGCACTCCCCCATATCCCCACCATGTTCTTGCTTCTCTATTCTTATCATGCTTTACTAAGAAGAATGTGTTCCACCCCCATCCAGCTTGATACAAAAAATATACAGTTTCCATCTTTTTTAGTGGCTGAATAGCATTCCACAGTATACATATACCACAGCTTGTTATATGGGTTGGTGGGCATTTAAGTTGTTTCCGCAATTTGGCAATTGTAAATTGAGCTGCAATAAACAGTCTAGTGCAAATGACCTTATGATAAAATAATTTTTTTTTTTTTTCTGGGTAGATGACCAGTAACAAGATTGCAGGATGAAATGGGAGATCTAGATTGAGTTAAGGATCCATACTTCTTTCCAGAAAGGTTGTATTAGTTTGCAGTCCCACCTGTCCACATCCATGCATCTGCAGCTTTGAGGTTTCGTGATGGGGGTCATTCTCACTGGGATTAGGTGATATCTCCAGGATGGTTCTGATTTACATTTCTCTGACAATTAGTGACAATGAGCACTTTTAGAGAAAGCTTTTAGAGAAGCTTCTATTCATCTTAGTTGCCCATTGACATAAGGGATTGTTAGCTTTTTTTTGTTGAGTTCTCTGTAGAGGTTAGTTATCAAGCTTTTGTCCAATTGATAATATGCAAATATCTTTTCCCATTCAGATGGCTATCAGGAAGCTATCTAATTTATGCAAATTCTAACCACCACATTCACATTTCTTGCAGAATAGTGCTTTAAAAATTGTCCTATCATGTTGTCTGAGTCTTGAACTCCCATTATGAAGGCAGCAACATGTAGAAGTTTGAGCACAAAGTATAAGAAAAACGGATTTTGAGGGGTGGAGGCGCGAGATGGCTGACTGGAGCCAACTTTCCACAGACTCCCAAGTTTAGCAAATAAGCTGATGGTTTGGCGCTGAGCCAAGAGAGAAGGTTGAAGAACACACATCAACCCTGCTGAGGTGAGCTGTGACCCCAAGGATACAAACAATAGGTACAAAATCCATCGCCAAGCAGATGGGAGTCCTCTCACCCATGAGAATGGCTCATAGTATACTTTCTACAAACAAGTGACCAGAGTTCAAATGTCCTCCCATTTTAGCCCATGGGAGAGACCCTCTAAAAACCAGTCCCCCTTCCCCTACTAGGGTGCCATGGCACTCTCCTACCAGGCATAAAACTATATAAAACTGTATATATTTTCTACCTGCAATTCTGAACTCCCAGCACTCCCTTCCACTCTCACCCCAACGTCTAGAAGCCTGTCCCCCATGGAGTCCAGATTCTTGGACATTTTCTCAAGAGGTGTGTACAGGGCATGGGCTGTTGCAGGTCTGTGCTGATTCTGCAGCACAAGGGTAAGAAGAAAACAGTGGACTGAAGGAACCATATGAGAAAGGGAGAGGTGGTGCCCCCTCCACTCCCACAGAGCAGCAGCAGGAACAATAGGGCTCACACCCCTGGGGATATTTTGGAAGGACACACCCTGTCTGTCCGGGCAACGCGAGAAAGCCGGGCACCTCTGGTGGCAGACACTGGTGGAATAGATCTGGGATGGTAATGCAGGCCCTGTGAGCAAAGGGTATGCCTGAGGTGGTACCGGCCTGGCCAGAGTACAGTGGGACAGAGAATTGAAGACTAGCATGCAGAGATGATATACTCCCAGAGCAGGGCTGAGCCAGGAGGGCTCTACTGAGCCCAAGAAACCCCTAGCCCTCAGGGGATCATAGCTGAGACAAAGGCAGATGGGCTGAGGCTGGAACTCTGAGCCTAGTGTGAACTCTAACTGCACCCGCCCCAACACAGACTGCTGGGGAAACAGAAACACCAGTTCCAGGCAGCGGCACAGACCGAGGTTTAAGTCGCAGTTTCTGTGGACTCAAACAGCACCTGGTCCGCAGGGGAATATAGCCAGGACAAAATTGCAAACGTAAGTGTCAGCAATATCAATCAGGAGCAGGCTGAAACTGAGTGAACCACTCCAGCTTCCATTAACCACCTGAGGTTGTCAGGCCTCAGCTTCCCCTGCCAGATGGTGGCAGAGGGCAGAGGCCTGGCTGAGAAGACATAAGATCTCTCTGTGACTTAGGCAGGCTCAACCCCCTGGAGCATCTACTCACTGGAGTGAACTGGGTCATAGCCCTGAGTTACTAGTGACTGGGTGAGACAGAGGTGCAAGGTGGGGAAGGAGGCATCAACCTTCCAGATTAATTCATTGGCTGGGGTGGGAGGGTCCTGCTGACTCCACGCAACACCAAAATGAGTCATACTCGAGCTGCCAGCAGACCCCTGCTACCTAGTTGCCAGAGACCTTTTGAACTCCCTCACTTGAGACTCGGTGCTGACTGGGACAATTGATTTGGACCTCTCTAACTGGACCAATAACCCAAGGACTATTCAAAGTGGTACCCTGGGTGTGTGGTTGTGGGAAGGTTTGATTTTCCTTTTCCAATTGTTGCCCACAGGGGGCAGGGTGACTTTCTCCACAGCTGAGACTTTAACCCAGAGTAACTAATTCACTAGGGTAGGACAGAGACCAGCTAAAAACAAGACAGAGCCACTTAGCCACACCACACCAAGTAAGTCCCCAGTGTACAGGTCCCCAGGCCATAGCACTGTATGGGTCCTCTGCAAAGCTCTAGGGGAAAAGGTACAGATGCCAGTCACAGCTCTTAGACAAAGGGCTGGTTAATCACTACTCCAGGAGCCCCCAAACCCAACTTCTCCTTATCTGCTCATCTAGCCAAACAGTGTAAAATAATCATGGGGCAGAATCAGCAGAAAAACTCCAGTAACATGAATAACCAGAGTAGATCAACTCCCCCAAAGAACGATATGGCGGGCACAACTGAAGATTGCATTCACAGACAAATGGCTCAGATGTCAGAAATTGAATTCAGAGTTTGGATTGCAAATAAGATGAATAGAATGGAGGTAAAGTTGGAATTAGAAATTCAAGGAGCATTTCAAAACTTATCTCAAGAGTTCAATGAATTCAAAGACAAAATCTCCAAAGATTTTGTCATTGAGACAAGAATTTCCAGCCATAAATCCCTCAGTAACAGAATGGAGCAGGCAAAAGAAAGGATTTCTAACATTGAAGACAAAGCTTTTGAATGCTCCCAAATGCTCAAAGAGGAGAAGAAGTGGACAGCAAAAACGGATCATTGTTTCAGAGAGCTCTGGATAATTTGAAGAAAACTAATATTTGCCCTACAGGAATTACTGAAGGTGACAAGATGGCTTAGAAAGGGACAGAGGCTCTTCATCATGAGATAATGAGGGAGAACTTTCCAGACATGCCAAGAGATTCTTAAACCCAGTTTCAGAACCCCAGCATGACTCAATCCCAGTAAGACATCTCCTAGGCACATTATAATTAACTTCACCAAAGTTAAAATGAAGGAGAAAATTCTGCAAGCAGCCAAACCTAAGAAAACCATAACCTAGAAGGGGAAGATTTGACTGCAGATTTCTCTGCTGAAAGCTTTCAAGCTAGAAGAAGATGGTCATCGACTTTTAATCTCCTAAAACAAAATAACTTTCAACCCAGGATCCTGTATCAAGTGAAACTGAGTTTCATTTGTGATGGAGAAATTAAATACTTTAATTAACATTCACATGTTGAAGAAATTAGCCATAACTAAATCAGCTCTCCAGGATATTCTCAGACCTATCCTCCATAATGACCAGCACAATCCTCCACAACAAAAGTAAACTCACTCAGAAACTTTTAATCAAATTCCAACTTCCATAGTGGCAAAAGGATTAAAAATGTCCACTGGACTTTTGAAAAACTTGATACCCAAAATTCTAACAAGCTTATCAATATTCTTAATTAACGTGAATAGCTTAAACTTTCCTCCAAAGAGGCAAAGGTTGGCTAACTAGATACAAAAACTCAGGCCAGATATCTGCCGTATACAAGAATCTCATCTTACCTTAAAAGATAAATATAGACTCAAGTCAAAGGGATGGTCAGCTATATTTCAGGCAAATGGAAATCAGAAAAAAGCAGGCATTGCAAATTTATTCGCAGATACAATAGACTTTAAACCAACAAAAGTAAGCAAGAATAAGGATGGTCACTTTTTATGTATTAAGGGTAATACTCAATACAATGAGATTTCAATTATTAATGTTTAGGCACCCATTCAGAATGCTCCTCAATTTATAAAAGAGACTCTAACAGATATGAGCAACTTCATTTTCTCCAGCTCCATGGTAGTCAGAGATTTGAACACTCCTTTGGCAGTGTTGGAAAGATCCTCCAATAAGAAACCAAGCAAAGAAATTTTAGATTTAAATTTAACCATTCAACATTTGGATTTAACAAACATCTATAGAACATTTCCTCCTAATAAAACTGAATACACATTCTTCTCATCAGCCCATGGAACATACTCCAAAATTGATCACATCAGCTCAGTGCCTGTGGCTCAAGTGGCTAGGGCGCCAGCCACATACACCTAAGGTGGCAGGTTCAGATCCAGCCCGGGCCCGCCAAACAACAATGATGGCTGCAACCAAAAAACAGTCAGGCGTTGTGGTGAGTGCCTGTGGTCCCAGCTACTTGGGAGGCTGAGGCAGGAGAGACTCGCTTGAGCCCAGGAGTTGGAGGTTGCTGTGAGCTGTGATGCCACAGCACTCTACCCAGAGGGAAAGCTTGAGACTCTGTCTCAAAAAAAAAACCAAAAAAACAAAATTGATCACATCATCTGTCATAAGTCTAACCTCAGCAAATTCAAAAGAATAGAAATTATTCCCTGCATCTTCTTGGACCATAATGGAATAAAAGTTGAACTCAGTAACAACAGAATCTGCATACTCATACAAAAACATGGAAGCTAAATAACCTTATTCTGAATGATAGATGGGGCATAGACGAGATTAAGAAGGAAATTACCAAATTTTTGGAATAAAACGATAATGAAGACATGAATTATCAGAACCTCTGGGATACTGCAAAAACAGTCCTAAGAGGGAAATTTATAGCACTGCAAGCCTTCCTCAACAGAACGGAAAGAGAGGGAGTTAACAACTTAACAGGACATCTCAAGCAACTGGAAAAGATAGAACATTCCAATCCCAAACCCAGCAGAAGAAAAGAAATAACCAAAATTAGAGCAGAATTGAATGAGATTGAAAACAAAAGGATTATAGAACAGATCAACAAACCAAAAAGTTGGTTTTTGAAAAGGCCAATAAAATAGATAAACCTTTGGCTAACTTAACCAGGAAAAAAAGAGTAAAATCTCTAATTTTATCAATCAGAAATGATAACGATGAAATAACAATCAACTCTTTAGAAATTCAAAAAATCCTTAATGAATATTACAAGAAACTTTATTCTCAGAAATACAAAAATCTGAAGGAAACTGACCAATACTTGGAAGCATGCCACCTTCCAAGACTTAGCCAGAAGGAAGTGGAAATGTTGAACAGGCATATATCAAGTTCTGAAATAGCATCAACTATACAAAATCTCCCTAAAAACAAAAGCACAGTACCAGACGGCTTCACATCAGAATTCTAACAGACCTTTAAAGAGGAACTAGTACCTATATTACTCAACCTTTTCCAAAATATAGAAAAATAAGGAACACTACCCAACATATTCTATGAGGCAAACATCACCTTGATCCCCAAACCAGGAAAAGATTCAACATGAAAAAAAAA
>NW_003852519.1:867022-870330 GCF_000181295.1 Otolemur garnettii
GAAAATGTTAACAAATGGAAAAACATACCATGCTCATGGCTAGGAAGAATCAACATTGTTAAAATGTCCATACTACCCAAAGCAATATACAATTTTAATACAATCCCTATTAAAGCTCCACTGTCATACTTTAAAGATCTCAAAAATATGATACTTCGTTTTATATGGGATCAGAAAAAACCCTGAATAGCCGAGATAGTATCCAGAAATAAAAACAAAGCAGGAGGAATTACGCTACCAGACCTCAGACTATACTATAAATCAATAGTGATCAAAACAACATTGTACTGGCACAAAAATGGGGGTAGATGGATGGAACAGAATAGAGAACCAAGGGATGAATCCAGCTACTTACTGTTATTTGATTGTTGACAAACCAATTAAAAACATTCAGTGGGGAAATGATTCCCTATTTAACAAATGATGCTGGGCAAATTGGCTGGCAACCTATAGAAGACTGAAACTTGGACCCACACCCCTCACCATTAACTGAGATAGACTCTCACTGGATTAAGGATTTAAACTTAAGACACAAAACTATAAAAATACTAGAAGAAAGTGCAGGGAAAACTCTTGAAGAAATCGGCGTGGGCAAATATTTTATGAGGCGGACTCCCTGGACAATTGAAGCAACATCAAAAATATACTACTGGGACCTGATCAAACAAAAAAGCTTCTGCACAGCCAAGAACACAGTAACTGAAGCAAGCAGACAGCCCTCAGAATGGAAGAAGATATTTGCAGGTTACGTCTCCAACAAAGGTTTAATAACCAGAATCCACAGAGAACTCAAACACATTAGCAAGAAAAGAACAAGTGATCCCATCTCAGGGTGGGCAAGGGACTTGAAGAGAAACATCTCTGAAGAAGACAGGCACACAGCCTCCAAACACATGAAAAAATGCTCATCATCCTTAATCATCAAAGAAATGCAAATCAAAGCTACTTCGAGAGATTATTTAACTCCAGTAAGATTAGCCCATATCACAAAATTCCAAAACCAGAGATGTTGGCGTGGATGTGGAGAGAAGGGAACACTTCTACATTGCTGGTGGGAATACAAACTAATATGTTCCTTTGGAAAGATGTTTGGAGAACACTTACAGATCTAAAAATAGACCTGCCATTCAACCCTATAATTCCTCTACTAGGTATATATCCAGAAGACCAAAAATCACATTATAACAATGATATATGTACCAGAATGTTCACTGCAGCACAATTCATAGTTGCTAAGTCATGGAAGAAGCCCAAGTGCCCATCAACCCATGAATAGATCAATAAATTGTGGTATATGTACACCATAGAATATTATGCAGCCTTAAAGAAAGATGGAGACTTTGCCTCGTCCCCATTTACATGGATGGAGCTGGAACATATTCTTCTTAGCAAAGTATTTCAAGAATGGAAGAAAAAGTATCCAATGTACTCAGTCTTACTATGAAATTATAGCCAAAGAAGAAGGTGAAAGGGGAGAAGGAGGGGAGAGGAGGAGGGAGGATGGGTGGAGGGAGAGTAGTTGGTGGGACAACACCTACAGTGCATCTGACAAGGGTACATGTGAAATTTACTAGGTGTAGAATATAAATGTCTTAACACAGTAACTAAAAAAATGTGGTGAAGGCTATGTTAACCAGTCTGATGAAAGCATTTCAGATTGTGTGTAAAACTAGCACATTGTACCCCATGATTGCATTAATACACACAAGTATGATTTAATAATAAAAAAAAAAGCACTGGATGTCAAGGAGAGTCCTGTAAGGACTCTCAAAGGACTTTGAAAGTAAGAAAATAAAATTATTTGAGAGGAAATAAAATGAACATTTATTAAGGACCTCCAACATGTTACATATTATATGAGAACTAGATGTTATTAAGTCCCCCAAATTATCTCCATTTTGTAGATGAGGAAACTGAGGCTAAGTAATTTTTTCAAGTCACAAAGCTATTGAGTGGAAAGGCCCATATATTTTCCCAGATGCTGCCCTGCTTCTTAATTTATTTAACAATGACTTCTTGAGTATTACCATATATTGAGCACTATTCTAGGCATCTAAGACACATCACTAAAGAAAACAGAAAAAACTGCTGTTTCACGATGTCTACATGCCATTAGACAGTCAGCAATAAACATAATAAAGAAAATTATAGAGTATAAATGTGGGCCTATAAATTCCACAGCATATAAAAGGGTGATAAGTGCTATGGGAAAAAGAAATAATACCTAAAGCCCAGTTGCAATGATGACAGTGTAAAAGGATGATGGGCAGTTTTAGATAGTGTAGCCCAAGTCTCACTGTGAAAGTCACAAATAAGCAAAGACTTGGAGTGAAGGATATCCTGGCAAGTATTTGTAAAGAGAACATTCCAGGAAAGGAAATAAGCAGTGTAACAGTCCTGAGATAAGAGTAGTTATTTGAAAGCAGCAAGGAGGCCAGTATGCCTATCATGGAGAAAGCAAGGGAGAAAACAGTATAAAATGAGATTAGAGAAGGAACTGGGGGGTTACAAAATGAGGGATATAGATTATGTAGGACCAGGTAGGCCTTTGTAAGAACTGGATTTTTACTCAGTGTGAAATGCGGAGTCATTTTTTAAGGTTGTGAACACAGAAATGATCTGATTTAGCTTTTACAACAGGTCAAAAAGTAAATTATGTTTCATTAGAAAACTTTTGAGGGTAAGTACTTTTGTTTTTGTTTTGAGATAGAGTCTCACTATGTTGCCCTTAGTAGAATGCCGTGGCGTCATAGCTCACAACAACCTTAAACTCTTGGACTTAAGCAATCTCTTGCCTCAGCTTCCCAAGTAACTGGGACTACAGGTGCCCGCCACAATGCCCGGCTATTTTTGGTTGCAGTTGTCATTTTTGTTTGGAGGCCCAGACTGGATTTGAAACTGGCAGCTCCTGTGTATGTGGCTGGTGCCCTAGCAGCTGAGCTACAGGCACCAAGACAGGGTAAGTACTTTGTATTCAAGTCCTGCAATATGTCTTAGGTTCTAATACATCTCTACAGAAATAGGAAACAGTACCCCATTATTTTTTAAAAAGCACATTAAGAAGCTTCCTGAAGCACTGCTGGTCTACTTCAGTCTCCTCCTGAAGCACTACTGGTCTACTTCAGAAAGGTAGCCAACAAAGAAACCAGGAACACTCAAGCTGTAATTTCTCACCACCTTCAAACACCAAGCATGAGTATGAGCAGCTAAAACAATAATACCAAAAAGTCTTTCCATAGTTGTTTCCCTCCATCTTATTATCCCATTTACTCCTTCTATTCAAAGCCAAACTTCTTTTTTTTTTTTTT
>NW_003852519.1:870358-887895 GCF_000181295.1 Otolemur garnettii
AAGTTTTTGGCTGGGGCTGGGTTTGAACCTACCACCTCCAGTTTATGGGGCCGTCGCCCTACTCCTTTGTGCCACAGGCACCACCCACAAAGCCAAACTTCTTCAAAGAGTTGTATAGGTATGCTACTGCCTCTTTCTTCTTTCCATTCACTTTTTAATCTACTCCAATCTGCCTTTCATCATTATTTCCCTGAAATTACTCTCTTCAGGGTTACAAATAACCATTTTACCCCCAAATCCAATGGATACCATTTTATTTATCTTTTTATGGAGACAATCTTCTCTGTTGCCCTAGGCTAGAGTGGCACGGTGTCAGCCTAGCTCACAGCAACCTCAAACTCCGAGGCTCAAGTGATCCTCCTGCCTCAGTCTCCCAAGTAGCTAGGACTATAGGTGCACACCACCACACTCAACTAATTTTTTCTATTGTTAGTAGAGAATGGGTCAAGCAATCCTCCTGCCTTGTTAAGATTATAGGTGTGAGCCACCATGCCCAGCCTAAGTACTATTTTAGATTTCACCTTACTCATCTTTTCAGTGATACTGTACACAGTTCATTTTTGAAACACTCTTATCTCTGTATTCTGTGCCTCTCTTTTCTCTGCTTTTTCTCTTACTTCTCTGGTTGTCACTTCTCAGTGTCCTCTGTGAATTTTCCCTCTTCAACTAGAGTTTCGAGGTTACCAGGTCCCTGCTTTTCTATCCACCAGGAGCCTGCATACTATGTCCATAAATCAAATCTGGCCTGCTGCTTGTTTTTGTAATAAAGTGTCACTAGAATTCTGTTGCAAAGTATATAAGGTAATCAGTAAAGTTTAGCTGGGCCGCCGACCAGAGCGAGTCCCGGTCTCCCTTAAATTATCATTCCGTCTGCAGTTCTTTCCCCTGTGTCTCCGATCAGAAGCTCCAAAGAACACAACATCATGCCTGTTTAAAACATATGTTGTCAGTGGCTGTTTTCATGCTATAGTGGACATAGCCGGGCAGAGCTGAGCAGGTGCTCATAGACCCTAGACCCTATACATGTACAAAGCCTAGAATATATGTTTACTATCTGGCCCTTTACCAAAAAGCTTACTGGCTGCTATACTGTATCATCTCCCAGGGCAACCTTACTCACTTTAAACATCCTGGCAATTCCAGAATTTATATCACCAACGTCATCTCTCTTCTCTGACAGTCCATCTACTATGACACCCAATCTAGAAGCTATCTTTGCTTCCTCTAGTAATGAATTTTGTTTCTTCTATCTTCAATATATACCCTGAACCCCTCAGCATCTCTCCATCACCACACACACTGAGGCCACCGCAGTCCAGGCCCACTTGCCATCGTTACACTGTCTAACTGGCCTACCTGTTCTTATTACTCCTTCTCAGCAGAAATCAGGTCATGTAGCCTATTAAATTTTCACAACAACACTATAAGACAGTTACCATTATTATTCTCATTTGACAAAGGAGAAAAACTAAGGCTTTAAAAAATTTATGTTAACTTGTGTAAAGCAAAAAGCTAATATGTGTGTATACTCCCAAAGTAAAGTTATTTTTTTCTTTTTTTAGAGACAAGAGACTCACTTTGTTGCCCTTGGTAGAGTGCTGTGATGTCACAGCTCACGGCAACCTCTAGCTCTTGGGCTTAAGCAATTCTCCTGCTTCAGCCTCCCAAGTAGCTGGGACTATAGGCACCCACCACAACGTCCGACTATTTTTTGTTGCACTTTGGCCGGGGCCAGGTTCAAACCTGCCACCCTAGGTATACAGGGCCAGCACCCTACTCACTGAGCCACAGGCACGGCCCCAAAATATAAGTTTTTACTTGTTAAAGTGTATGCTTTTGATCTTTCTCTTTTATAACTAAAGCCTGTGTCAGAAGAGACTAAATCCTTTTCTATTCAATCTCCAGTACATTCTCTCAGGTACTAAAATAATTTTTTTGTTTGTTTCAAAGATAGATAGGGTCTCACTCTGCTGCCAGGCTGGTGTGAATTGGTGTCATCACAGCTCATTGTAACCTCAACCTTCTGTGCTTAATCCTGAGTAGCTGGAATTATATGTGCACACTACCACACCCAGGTAATATTTTTATTGTTTTGTCGAGATGGAATCTCACTGTGTTTCCAGTCTCCAACTCCTGGCCCCAAGTAATTCTCTCACCTTGGCCTCCCAAAATGCTGGGATTACAGGTGTCAGCCACCACACCTAGTGTTTTATTTATTTATTTTTTTTCATAAAAAGACAGAGTCCTGCTCTGGTACAAACTACCATACCTGGCTAACTTTTTTGTTGTTGTTAGAGATGGAGGTCTCACTATGTTGCCCAGGCTGGTCTCAAATCCCTGGCCTTCAGTGATCAAATCCCTCCTCCCGTCTTGGCCTCTCAAAGTGCTAGGAATACATGTGTGAGCCACCATGTCCAGCCCAAAACAAAGTAATTTCAATAGTTAATTATATCCAATATCCTATACAGTAGTCTGATACATTCTTCTATACGCTACCTCTCCATGAATCTACTCTTTCTGATCTAATCTCTACTTATTCCTTGACCATATCTATCAACTTGTCTTGTTTACCACCAAGACATGAGCCTTCACATATACTTAAGTCATAAACCAAGCTTCTTCTTGCCAGTAATCTCGTTATACATTTTGTTCTTAGCACTGTGTGTGTGTGAATTGCTTGCCAATCTTTAAAAATCAGGAGATGCTGTAGCACTCCTGTCCCCATATACATATATATCCCCAGAAAAAGAATATCAAAGTATAGATTCATAACTGGATAAGAAGATCTGGCAACCTCCGCTACAGTTAAGTAGCAACTGCCCATTATGCTTAAGAGTATGTGCTTTCCAGCTCTTGGTCTATCAGCTATTGTATTACACTAGGTTAAATTTTTCTGTGTAGTCTCTTCTACATTTAAAATTTTTTGTCTGTCTTATTATATGTACTCTAAGGACAGGAGGCTCTATTTTAGGATTCCCTTTGTTTTATTGTTTGTACTTCCTTTCCTTTATGATGAATAAGTCTGAATTATGTATACCACACATGTGTAACTCTGTTCTTCCTGCCCTCTCTATGCTATGCAAAGTTTGCACTAAACATTCAATGTCCAAGAGTAAAAGGTTTTAATTCAACATCTAGCTGCTATCATTAAACGATAACAAAAATTTTAATTTTTTTCCTCCTTAACCCTCCCCGGTTAATGGTCCACTCTGAACTTCTATGTTTTACTTTAGAAAGAACATAAACTAAAGCTCTTTCAAATGACTGCTGTCTCTCCTAATTCCAGCTTCTTTGCGGGAAATGCAGCTTACCACTGCAGGTCCTATTGTCAGCATTAAGGGAGTAGTGTGCAGGGCATCCACAGACAAAGCCTCCAACTGGCACAGCCAGGCAGAGGTGGGAGCAGTGCCCATTGCTGGAAGCACACTCATTCCATCCTGCCTGCCGAGAAGAGTGAAACACAAGGATGTCCATCACATAATCCAAATGGCCTTGTATGATGGTGCGGTTTTGGCCACTGGTTTTGTTGGCACGCTCAATGCTGCGTCGGCTCCAGTCCGTCCAGTAGATGTAATCTTGGTACTGAGTTAAGCCAAAAGGATGAGGCAAGTCATCTGCTATAACTTCACGGTTGAGTCCTATTTTTGGAAAGAAACAGACAGGGAGAAGCAGAAGGATGAAATATATGAGAATGTTAAGTGTCTTGCTAACAACAACAAAAAAAAACCCTAACACATAAAGCATTACATTTGTAAGCAATTTAAAATAGAATAATTCATTTAAAAGCAATTCTAAAACCAAACCAGTCCTCTGAAATCAATACATCTGCAGTCTGACCCCATGCCTCAAACTTATATTTCTGCTATAAATCACTGAGTCAGTTTAACTCCTGCAAACAAGTGTGTTTTAATCGTGATTTTATTTTCTCTACATAAGAATCAATAGTCTGCTTTTCCTTCTTCCTTTTATAGAAAGATGGAAATAAGTCACTTGAGGAATATCTAGGGAGCTATAAATTTCAGTACAAGCCCAATGACAATGGCATTTTTCACATAATAAAGAAATATGAATGCAACTACCTGGATTACTACTACAAATAAGAAACAGAATACAGTTCCAGAATAGGGGAAGGATCTAGAGCAGTGGTTCTCAACCTTCCTAATGCTGCAGCCCTTTAATACAGTTTCTGTGGGTCATGACCCATAGGTTGAGAACCACTGATCTAGATATTCATGTGAAGTTTTATGAAAAGTATCTAACCAAAGGTGAATAGCAAGCACTGAATTTTGCAAAGAAAGAATATACTATCTGTCTGAATAAAAAGTAGTAAAGCTTACCAAGCATATTGGAAGATTCTATTAAGTTGGTGTCCAGGTCTGTCCAGTAAAGCCTCCTTTTAGCATAATCAATAGTTAGGCCGTTTGCCCGCCCCACATTTGGAACCAATGTAGTACGTTCGCTTCCATCCATAGCAGCTCTGTCTATCTTAGGTTTTCCACCCCATTCAGTCCAATACATAAATCTAAATTTAAAACAATGGATATTTAACATTTCAATTTTGATTATCTGGAGAAAGGGTCATAATCATGCAGCAGAACCACATAAATTTAAATAAACTATATGGCAAATCAAGGAAATGAGTAAAAGAAAATCATGGCTATAATTCTTTTAATTATTTTGGCACCCTCAGCTAAATCTTTTTTTTCTCATATCCCAAAAAGGAAGTGAGTCAGCTTTCCTTATTCTTTCCAATAATTTGTTCCATCTAAACCTAGAAAATGGAAACAAACCAATGGTTTCTTTATTGCAGCACTGGCATTTATAAAACTAATACTCAGGAAAACAGCAAAGGATTAAAGCTCCAGTCTCAAAATCTGGTTCACTTCTGAATAAAACATCTTTGTATTCCTGAATACAATTAATCTGAGTTTTTTAAATGCTGAACTTACTTTTCAACTTCTGTAATCAACTCTCTTCCAAAACAAATTGCTTGGGCACATGAAAGGTAAAAATAAATAGCAAGCCTTTAACAAGTCAAAGCAAAGCCTGAAAAATGTATTTGGTCATACGGTCCAATGGAGCATCCCTTGATATGTCAAGTGAGGCAATGCATACTACCCTCTACGATCTCCGTGAAATGGTAGAATAATTACTTTGTTTTTGTTTTACCTTTTTGGATTTTTCACTTTAATCATAGAGCAACCCTACAGCAGAGGCTTTTTACAGATGAGGAGGCCAAAACAGCAAAAGATACACTGTATCTGTCTAATGCCTTCCCACCAGTTACAGGGCAAGCTAGAACTAGAACCTGATCCTCAGCCAAATGGTCTTCAACTAAACTGGTATGGTGCTAGCTTCTGAGACACTCTGAATATTGGCACTAAGAGAGTGACAATGGAATTACATGCCAATTCTCATGTAATACCTGAGGACAGACATTCACTCAGCCTGTCAGCTTATGGCTGACTTGGTTGCAATGTATGAACATGCTTTTCTGAAAACTAAAGTTGTCCAGGCTCTGTTTGCATTTCTACTTGTCAGTTGACAGTCACGTGCACTACAAGAGCCAAAGAGAAACAACTGTGAGAGACATCTCACACTCACCAGCAGCAACCTATACCAGAATCCTTAGTCCCAACTACAAAATTTATCTGTCTGGCAACTAATACTCTGAACAAAGATCACCATAATCTTACCATGTCAGTGAAGAGTAAATCTGATATGGTCTTTTAACTAGATAGATAACTAATCTTGGAATCAATGTGGTGATTTTAGGGCAAGTATTTTAAATTACAGATACGGTAAATATATTCATATGTTCATTCACACTGCTGACTTCTTTTCAAAGTAGAATTTTTATTCAAATTTCATATTTCTTTGCCGCTGGCTTTTAAAAATGTGCTAATTTCTGTTAGATCGCCTACCATCAATAAACACATCTTGTTGTAAATAGTCTATCTTATAATGCCAAAATTACTCCAAGTTTAGAATAATGATCTAACTGTCCATTTGAATTAAGAAATATTCCAAAATAAAGCCTTTACCATGCACACAATATTGTTTTAGTGTGTTTGCTGTAACAGGTTTGGAATCCAGTATCATTGGGAAGGGGGTGCAA
Organism: Otolemur garnettii; assembly: GCF_000181295.1. Classification (NCBI taxonomy): domain Eukaryota; kingdom Metazoa; phylum Chordata; class Mammalia; order Primates; family Galagidae; genus Otolemur; species Otolemur garnettii. Next base: position 876,477 of record NW_003852519.1, read on the forward strand.
GCAAATATAGATTGATAACTTTTTTTAAAAAAGGCTGTCCATATAGAGTGGACATAAAGTTCATGGGCAATTTAAAATAGTTTAACATGGTAAACTGCACATGAACTTTATGCATATTTAGTACATAATTACTGATCAGTAACATTTTATTAGTAATCCATTTTATTCTTTCTTCACCCAATGTTTATAATGACAAAAGTAAAATCAGCTAATATTCATTTTAAATCACTGAAATCTAATTAATGGCTTTAAAATAAAGCCTATCATTTAGTTGCAGGGTTCTTAAGCATTATTTAAGACATGAAGAATATAATCCATAATGAAGCCACATTCCTCAAAATGTACGCTGTAGCTGCGAAGAATAAAGACATAAAGCTGTTTACCCTTCAGCAGGATCCAACGCCAGTGCTCTGGGGCTATCTAGGTCTTTCCACACCAAAACTTGTCGGTGCTGCCCATCCAACTTTGACACCTCGATTCGATTTGTTCCCGTGTCCGCCCAGTACAGGTTCTTCCCAAGCCAATCTACTGCCATGCCTTCTGGATAGTCGAGACCAAATTCCACCACATGTTCTAGTGCACTGCCATTCATGAAGGCTCTGCTGATAGTCTGCAAAAATATAATCAACAACTAAGTCACGTGGCATAAGTATAAAACACTATCCAGAAGGGTTTGGTTTGGGTTTTGTTGGGCATAGGAGGACCTAGAAGTGCCAATAAAATTCCTAATAAAATTTACATAATTTAGAAATATAGAAATACTTGATGTCAATCTCTAATAAATGCAACTGAAACCTTAGGTTTTATTGCTACTTAGGGAGAAGAATCCGAAATTCTTAAGAAACAAAAATCTATGAAATAAGACAGTGGAATAATTTTTCTTTTAAACTGTATTATCAATCAAGTGAAAAAAATGTGATCAGAATCCTACACTCTTAACTGATAGTCAGCTTTCTGAAGGTGCTTGAGAGTATGCCAAGTCATTGTGTCAATTTAGAAGATCTCAACAACTATATACCTTATAAAATGAATATAACTATTGTGACATTATTACCACTGCAGCTTTGAATACTACAAAATTTAAAATTACCATAATTTAAACAATAGATGCTACTTCTTATCAAGTATTGTCCTAAGTATTAATACTTAGTATCCATAAATTTTTCTCATTTTAAACTCCCAACTATTTCTCTTGAAATAGAGATGATGCCTATCTTGCAGAGGAGTTGGGAATAAAACTTAGAAGGTCAACCAATTATTCACTTAATAGATTTTATAGAACAGCATTAGATTCCAACTCGGTTCAGCTCCATCATGCCATGTTTTTTTTGCATATCAGACAAAAGTTTACACAAGTTATCTGAAATTCAAAGTCCAAAACAACTTAGAATGATTATTTCTTCTTCCAGATTTTCCGGTGAGGAGCTTCCTCTCTTTCACTATCCCAGTATGCTTTTCAGTATTTACTTTATGAAAAAGAAAATAAACATATGGTATAACTCATAATTGGCATTTTCTATCTCAATCACTCTCCAAAATTTTGTTTAAAATAAATCAATAATCCAGTCTCTATAAGCCATTTTATATAAAGCATATAATTAACTCAACTAATTACAGAAAATACCACTGGAACAAAATGAAGAAAGATCGTGGCTTGTAGATTTAGAAGACTCTAGGCAAAGTATCTTGTATTATATGATACCTAATAAAATACTGAATGGGCCTTTCCCTTCATTTCCTTTAAAAAGGTACAGGTTTTTGACTTCTGTCTATTAAGCAATGACAGAGATGGGTCAAGCAAGATTCAGAAATTCTAATTGCCCCCTTCAGTCCTCAGCTTTAAGTCTAATTCTTTTGCTAACCTTGAGTGATATATCAGTCCAGTAAATGCGGTTGTCCGTCACATCAAAATCCAAAGCAGAAGCTTCTTTGACACCAGTGAGCGGAATGGCTACATTATTATTGTTTGTTTCCAAAGAAATTCGTCTGATATCTGCTCTCCGTGAAAACAAAAGGAAAGCTTCTGGGACAATGCAGGTCTTCATGTCACTGATGAGTTCGAAGCCAATGGGGCAGGCACAGCGAAGGCCCTGAGGTCTATAGAGGCAAAGATGGCTACAGCCCCCATTTTCCTCAGCACAAGGGTTAGTACCTAAAAGATAAACTAATTATAGAAAAGCACAGAAAGACACACACATTGACATAATCAACACATTTTCACTTTTAAATTACTAAGTTTGGTTCACAAAGACCTCATGATTATTTCTGCACCCACTCCAGGGTCTCAATTTCTAATTTTGCAAATAAGCAATACATGGACTAACAGGGAGTAAGGGCATGGCAAAATATTTTCTTTTTATACCCATAGTAAACTTTATTTTATTTTACTTTTGGAGACAGAGTCTCATGCTGTCACCCACTCATGCAGTGATGAGTACAGTGACATCACTGTAGTTCAGAGCAACCTCAAATTCCTAGGCTCAACCTCCCAGGTAGCTGGGATTATAGGTCCTCACCACTATGCTCAGCTAATTTTTCTATTTTGGTGGAGATGAAGGCTCATTCTTCCTCAGGCTGGTCTAAAACGCCTTACCTCAAGCAATGGTCTCTAAGTGCTAGATCCATGCCTTGCACCATAACTTCAAAAAAAGGTACATTGTTCATGCGATAGGAATGAATTATTTTAATGAAGGTGTGCATGTGCCATGCTTGTGTATTTAACTCTTCTATTCAAACTGTGTAGCCAGAGTAATAAACCAACATTTTACAAGTCCCTTCTCATTAAAAAGGGGTTAAAGATGATTCCTATACTGCCTCACAACATCAACAACTGACACTGCTGCTTCACAAGCTGCAGGCTATCTCTATCTTTTCTTATTCCTGGTTTCCACTTCTAAGAGAATTTTGGAACTACTTACCGATGATACGATGAACATTTGTGGCCTTTAGGCCCATGAGGTCAGGCAGCTGATCTATGATGATTTCCCTCTCTGCACTTCGCTTGTGAACTCTTTCAATGCTACGCCTCTGCCAGTCAGTCCAGTAAACATAGTCACCCAGTAAAGTAAACCCAAATATATGGGGAATTTTATCTTCCACTAGTACTCGTCTTCCAGTGCCATCAGTATTCATCACCTTCAAGTTTAAATTCAAAGAGAAGGAAGAGGATAAGATATATGTTTAACCTGCAAATGTATGTATAAATAACAACTCCAACTACCTGTTGCATCGAAATCAAAGAGTCTTCTTAGTTATTCCTAATACAATGCTTTCACAAAATTACAACATGATGATTTAATGACATTTCAAATACAATATAATCTCTTTTTCTCCAATCTCTTGTTCCTCTTCCTTCTAAAAACTCTGGCAACTTTGTATTAGTATGCAACTCTTCTATGAAATGAAGAGTCATTTGTGTCAAAACAAAAATGCATGAACCATCACCTTAAGTTTGTTTTTATACTTGTTATAATAACGTTTAAACTATAATCACTTTTGCATACATTATTTTATCACATATTTTGTTTCATAACATATTTTACTTTTTCTGAGAGTGTGCCTATAGAAACTAAGATTCATGTAAGGTCACATAGCTTGTAAACAGAGCTGACATCTTTGTTAGAACTTTTTCCACTTATCATTCCCTTTACTTTATTGTTGTTGTTTCCTACAACAATGATGACAAAAACAGATAAAAAGGCTCTCAATGAATCTCACTCCTCTGAGCTTATAAACATAAAAGTATTAGGAGTTTATGACACCCTCTCTATATCTTAAGTTTCAAGAAACTAGGATATACCTACTCCTTCCAACTACCCAATACCAACATTATTAAACGCATTCTGACATTCACATTGTAGCAACTTAATGCACCAGTCAGTGTTGACTTACATGGAATATCTCTTACTGATTTTATGGATAAAAATGATTAGTATAAAAGATTACATCTAATACTCTTTGTTGGTGGGTAGGAGGCAGATACTATTCACATGTACATGCTTTTGGTACCAGAATAATGTTTCTAAAGGCTAATTTGCTTAAAACATAGCTAAGAGACCATCTAAAATGTCATATTATTAACAATGAACCCATGTTCTCCATTTTAAGGGGGGTGACTCAATCATCCTGTTAGGGAGCACTCAACACAGAGTGCTAAGTATGCTATATTATAAATACTGCTTTTCTTACAAGATTATGGTATGTTAAAACATATCTGGTATTATTTTATTCCTAGCTTTAGTTCTATCTCAAATCAATTATCTTACATTATCACAGATTTAATAAATTACACTAATTTTTCTGAACACTAGATTCAAATGTTGGTCTTCCTATTGAAGTTTATTTTTTGATCTAAAAGCAAAAACTGGAGAACTTCAAAAATATTACAGGACTGGCTCAGTGCTTGTGGCTCAAGTGGCTAAGGTGCCAGCCACATACAACTGAGCTGGCGGGTTCAAATCCAGCCTGGGCCCACTAAACAACAATGTCAGCTGTAACCAAAAAATAGCCAGGCATTGTGGCGGGCACCTGCAGTCCCAGCTACTTGGGAGGATGAGGCAGGAGAACCGCTCAAGTCCAGGAGTTGGAGGTTGCTGTGAGCTGTGATGCCACAGCATTCTACCCAGGGCAACAGCTTTAAGGCTCTGTCTCAAAAAAAAAAAAAAAAAACTACAGGACTGCCCAACTTTTCTTTCAGCTGTGTCACCCTACAACTTTAATTTGTTCATTTTGATGAATAAGTAGCTTAAACAAAAGATGGATGATTAAGTATAAATTAGGAAAACAGGTTAAGAATGAAACTTAAAAATCACAGTGAGGGTTCGGCACCTGTAGCTCAGCAGTTAGGGTGTCAGCCACATACATGGGAGCTGGCGGGTTCAAATCCAACCTGGGCCTGCCAAACAACTACAACCAAAAAAACCAACTGGGCACTGTGGCAGGCGCCAGCAGTCCTAGCTTACTTTGGAGGCTGAGGCAAGAGAATCACTTAAGCCCAAGAGTTTGAGGTTGCTGTGAGCTGTAATGTCATAGCACTCTACACAGGGCAGAGTGTAGAGTGCTCTGTCAAAAAAAAGACTTTGTCTCAAAAAAAAAAAAAAATCATAGTGAGAAGAATAACAAAAGCTAAATTCCAAGACCTTTTTTGGCTCACGCAACTATCTTATCTTCTATTTAGCAGTTACCCTTTGTTGTTCTCTCTAAAACTTTCTCATGATCAACAAATAAAGTAACAGAAACAGATTTAAATTTCTAATATAAGCTTTATCATTCTTTGGGTACCCTTAAGCAATTTCTTACATGTAAAATTAGGGAGAGAATCACTACCATCACTGAATTATTTAAGGATCAAATAAAATAATGCTAAACATACAGCACAGTATTAGATATGTAGTGGGTACGTGGTAAACATTGGTTCCTGCCCTTTAAAATGATTTTATTAAACTGCTTTCATCTCTAACTGTAAATAGCTACCTGTTATTTAAATAAATCAATTTGAACAGTGCTTCAAAATAAAAATACATATATACATATAGAAGAACATGTGGAAATACAAGACCAATCACACACTGTTAAACTGAACAATAAAACTAGTACAGACCTTTCTATATTCTAGCAACGCCCACCACCCACCATGTACTAGCATCGACCAGTGAAAAACTACAGGCTACAACCTTATTCCCATGTCCTATCCCCATTTTTATTGTTTGCTTTTGCTATAGAGATACGAAGTAACTAAAAGAGTAAACAAAAAGGAGCAAATAGTTTGATAATTTGATTAGAGTATACTTCTGCTGCTCTACCAAACTACTACCCTATTCCCCTCCCCCAATCAAACATTAATAAAACTAATGAATGCAAATTGCCATGATAGATAAGATGGATGCTGAGAGTTCAGAACAGGGCTTCTTCTGGCTAGGGAGAGCAATCTAGTTGGGGAGATAAACTCAATTTATACTAAAATTACACACATATACCCTCTGTAGCCTAAGATAAACTTTGGGAAATGGAACTGAAATCTATCTTGAAGAATCAGAATTCTCACCAAGAGAAAGATAAAAAGATTTTTCCAGACTCCAGAAAAGATTCTATTTATGTATTTATTTTTATTTTTTTTTTTGGTTTGGAATTCATTGAAGACACTAAGACTTAGTTTATACTGATTGCATATGTTAGATAAAATCCTCTTATAATTGTATCCCACGCCCAAGAGGTGTGTCATACACTGTGACCATCCCCCTCTCCCTCCCCTCTCTCTACTCCCCCATCTCCCACCATGCACCGGCATCAATTGTCCTCATATCAGAATTGAGTACACTGGATTCTTGCTTCTCCATTCTTGTGATGCTTTACTAAGAAGAATGTGTTCCACCTCCATCCAGATTAATACAAAAGATGTAAAGTCTCCATCTTTTTTAGTGGCTGAATAGTATTCCATGGTATACATATACCACAAGCTTGTTGATCCTTTCCTGGGTTGGTGGGCATTTAGGCTGTTTCCACATTTTGGTGATTGTAAATTGAGCTGTGATAAACAGTCTAGTGCAAATGTACTTGAAATGAAATGATTTTTTTCTTCTGGGTAGATGCTTTAGTAATAGGATTATAGGATCAAATGGGAGGTCTGATTTGAGTTCTTTGGAGATTTTCTATACTTCCTTCCAAAAAGGTTGTATTAGTTTGCAGTCCCACCAGCCGTGTAAAGGTGTTCCCATCTCTCCAATCCATGCCAGTATCTGCAGCTTTGAGACTAGGTGATGCAGACCATTCTTAGTGGAGTTAGGTGATACTTCAGGGTAGTTTGGGTTTGTATTTCTCTAATGATTAAGGATTATGAGCATTTTTTCATGTTTGTTAGCCATTCATCTGTCTTCTTTAGAGAAGGTTCTATTTATTTCTCTTGCCCAGTGACATATGGGATTGTTGCGTCTTTTTTTGTTGGTAATTTGAGTTCTCTATAGTTATCAAATTTTTGTCTGTTCATAATACGCAAGTATATCTTTTTTGTCTTGATTCATAATATGCAAATTTCTTTTCCCATTCTGAAGGTTGTCTACTTTGGTTATTGTTTCCTTAGCTGTACAGAAGCTTTTCAATTTAATGAAGTCTTCATAAAGTCTTTCCCAGGCCGGTAACTTCAAGTGTTTTTCCAACACTTTCTTCAAGGATTTTTATTGTTTTATGCCTTATATTTAAATCTTTTATCCAACTTGAATCAATTTTTGTAAGAGGCGAGAGGTGCGAGTCCAGTTTCAGTCTTTTACATGTGGTTATCCAATTCTCCCACCACCATTTACTGAACAGGGATTCTTTTCCACAGTGTATGTTCTTGTTTGGTTTAACAAAGACCAGGTGGCTATAAGAGGTTAGTTTCTATTCAGTTCCAAATGTCAATGTTTCTATTTTTGTGCCATTACCAGGCTGTTTGATAAGTATGGCCTTCTAGTATATGGCCAAAAGTCTGGTAGAGTGATACCCCTGGTTTGTTTTTATTCCTAAAAATTGCCTTGGCTCCAGGGGGTTTCTTCTGGTTCCATACAAATGAAGAATTGTTTTTTCTAAATCTTGAAAGTATGATGATGGTATTTTAGTGGGGATTGCACTGACCTATAGATTGCTTTCAGTACTACAGACATTTTCACAATGTTGATTCTTCCCAGTCATGAGTAAGGTATGTCCTTCCATTTGTTAATATCTTCTTAGAGTTTCGTAATTTTCTTTGTAAAGGTCCTTCACCTCTTTTGTTATGTATATTCCTAGGTATTTCATTTTTGTTTTTTTGAAGGTACTGTGAAGGGAACTATATTCTTGATTACCAGAAAAGATTTAAAAGAAATAACATGTGTTAAGGTACAGCAGTCAAGGACGCACATAATGTGTCTGATGTTGAAAGAAATACTTTAACTTCAGCAGAAAGAACACAAAGGAAACTCAAGATGACTGCACCAGGCAGATACCACACAATAAAGCTGCATCTCAGGAATCCCTCCACTTATCTTTGTCACTGTGTTTAGACTGTTAATGCTAAAGACAAATATCTCATTTGAAATACAAATTTTGAATTATAGTGACAAAATATTTTCTATTTCTGTGATATAGTAATAGAGGCTGAAAATACCTTTTTCCAAAGACTTAGTAGGGCCAGCTATATTTCAGAATTCAGATATTTTCAAAAATATTTAGAAAGGCTTAGTGCCTGTAGCTCACTGGTTATAGCACTAGCCACATACACTGGGGCTGGCAGGTTCGAACCCAGCCCAGACCTGCTAAACAACAACTACAACAACACAAAAAAATAGCCAGTCGTTGTGGCAGGTGCCTGTAGTCCCAGCTACTTGGGAGGCTGAGACAAGAGAATCGCTTAAGCCCAAGAGCTTGACATTATGGTGATTCAGCATAATTCATATCAAAATACCAATGTCATTTTTCATAGAATTAGGGTGAAAAAATCCTGAAAGTCATATGGAGCCAAAAAAAGTCTGAATAGTCAATGCAAAACTAAGTAAAGCTAAGGGATCAAATTGCTTGCCATCACATTATTACATAATAAAAGCCTATAGTAACCAAAATAGTGTAATATTGGTAATAGAACCAGAAATATACATCAATAAAACAGAATAGAGACCCCAGAAATAAAGCCGCACAGCTGCGACCAACTGATCTTTGACAAAGTAGACAAAAACATACACAGGAGAAAGGACAACCTATTCAGTAAATGGTGCTAGGGATGGACAAGGTGGCCCACACCAGTAATTCCAGCACTTTGGAAGGCTAAGGTAAGAGGATTGTGCGAGGCCAGGAATCAAGACTGAACTGGCAACAAAGTAAGACCTCAGCTCCACAAAAATAACAATAAAACACCCGAGCATGCTGGTGTGCACTTGTAGTTCCAACTAGCTGGGAGGCTGAGGCAGGAAGATTGCTTGAGCCCACAAGTTCAGGGCTGCTGCTGGCATTGTGCTCCCGCCTGGGCAACATAGTTCTCTAAGAACTCTTCTCTCTTTTTTTTTATAAAGTTGCTGGGAAAACTGGATAGTTATATGCAGAAGATTGAAATTGGACCCGTATCTCTTACCATACACAATAATTGACTCAATGAACTAAAGATTTAAACATAAGAGCTGAAACTAGAAAAAAACCCTAAGAAAAATTCTTCTGGACATTGGGGTAGGCAAAGAAGTTATGACTAAGACCTCAAAAGCAAATGCAACAGAAACTAGATGCAAACAAAACTAGACTAATGGGACTTGATTAAAATACTAAGGTGCTGCACAGCAAAAGAAATAAGCAATAGAGTAAACAAATAAGCTATAGAATATGAGAAAATATTCATAAACTATGAATCCAACAAAGGACTAAAATCTAGAATCTACAAGGAACTCAAACAACTCAATGAGGAAAAAAAATTAAAAAGTTAGCAAAGGATAAGAACATTTTTCAATGTTCATAGTCCTATAAAACGCCAACATATGAAAAACCGCTCAACACCATCAATTATTAGAGAAGTGCAAATTAAACCATGATGAGATAACACTTTACACTATGAGAATGGCAATTAATAAAAAGTCAGTAAAAAAAAGCTGTAGATGAAGATGTGGAGAGATGGGATTGCTTATACCCTATTGGTAGGAATATAAACTAGTACAACTTCTATGAAACAATACGGAGATTTCTTAAATAACTACAAATAGAATTATCATCAGATCCAATAACCCGACTACTAGGTATCTACCTAAGGGAACAGACATCAATTATTTTCAAAAAGATTAATGCAGGCTGGGAGCAGCGGCTCAAACCTGTAATCCCAGCACTCTGGGAGGCTAAGGCAGGTGGATCTTTTCAGCTCAGGAGTTCAAGACCAACCTGAGCAATATCAAGACCCTGCCTCTAAAAATAGCTGGGCATTGTGCTGGGTACTGTAGTCCCAGCTATTTGGGAGGCTGAAGCAAGAAGATCGCTTGAGCCCACGAGTTTGGGGTTGCTATGAGCTCATGGCACTCTACTGAGGGCAACAAAGTGAGACTCTGTCTCAAACAAACAAACAAGATAACTCCAATCATAAGATTATCACAGCACTACTCACAATAACAAAAGATATGGAATCAACCTAAGTGTCCACCAATGGATAAATGGATGAAGAAAATGTGGTATATGTGTACCATGAAATAGTACTCGGCCATTATCTTAAGTAAAATAACTCAGAAACGAGAGAAGTCAAGTATATACTGCATATTCTCACTTAAGTGGGAGCAGAATAATAGACTCTAGAGATTGGAAAGATGGGAGGATGGGTGGGGTGTGAAGGATGAAAAATTACCCAACGAGAACAATGTCCACAATTTGGGTGATGGTTTCATAAAAAAAACCTGACTTTACCACAACACAAAATATCTACACAACGAAACTGCACTGCACCCTCTAAATGTATAAAAATTTAAAAAATTACATAATTAAATAAGAATGTCTTTAGCAGCATCTGGTGAAACAAGAGCAAATGCTAGTAAAGGTCTTGTTGGGGAGAGAGGAGGCACTTCAGGATGGCACAGTGGCCAGGAATTCAGAGCCAAAGACTGAGTTGCTTTATCTACCAAAAAACTAGTCCCTTCTAGCTATTCTTTTTCCTCTCACTTTAAAAGCAAAACCTAAAAGATAATTAAGACATTCTAATGATTTCTTAAACATAATTGTTTAAGCATACTATTTCCTTTTATTTCTTATCTCCTTGTTCTCTCATCTGTTGTAGTTTCGACAAAAGGTTTGAATCTAAAACCATATTGTCAAGAGAAATGTAAGCCACAAATGTTAACTGTATGTGTCACTTTAAAATTTTCTAGTCAGACTTTTAAAAGTAAAAAAAAGTAGGAAAAATTTTAATATTTTAATACATCCAAAATATTTTGATGTCAACATATGATCTCATACAAGACATAATGATATCAGTTTTTTAAATACTGGGTCTTCTTAGTACATATTTTACACTTAATAATTCCAATCTAATTTTTTGCCACCCAGATACTCCCTAGCTCTTATTTAAAGAGGTTAGTGGATTACTTGAGTTACCCTATACTTAAGTTCTTGTTATTGGGGAATCATTGAGGGTATGAAGATTCAAGTTACACTAATTGCATTTGTCAAGCAAAGCCCTCTTATAAATGTGTTCCTCCCCCAAGAGGTGTGCCAAATACCATGATCTCCTACCCTCTACCTCCTTCCCTCTCTCTCCCCCTCCCTCATTCCCTCAATCTCCACCATGTACTAGGTCATCAAGTATCCTCATATCGAAATTGAGTACCCTGCATTTTTTTTTTTTTTCCAGTTTTTGACCAGGGCTGAGTTTGAACCTGCCATCCCCAGCCCAGAGCCCTACTCCTTTGGGCCACAGGCACCACCCTGAGTACACTGAATTCTTGCTTCTCCATTC
>NW_003852519.1:888988-900924 GCF_000181295.1 Otolemur garnettii
AAAAAAAAAAAAAAAAAAAGATTTCTCCTGTAATAAAGGCATGTCTGCATTTTTTCTCTACTCTCCTTCTTCTCTAACAAGTAAAGAATGTTCCTGTTCACAACTGCAACTTCCATCAGCCAGAAGAGTAATTTTTTCCATCATTTGTAGGACCTCCTTGGAAATCCGTAACATCCACAGTACTGATCAGCTTTGTCCACTCTTCCCATTAATTTTGAACTCTAAAATAACTGTCAGTTTTTCCATTTGAACAGGCTGTTTATTCCTGTGATATAACCAGTGATCAACTGTGTCTGAGGTCCAAAGAATGTACTCAGCATTGTCACTAACCTCTTGTGATGAAATGAGAGGCACATCATTTTCACATCACATTGATAGGCATATAATTCATACTCCTGAAGTTTCTTCTTCAGATCACTTGTGAAATTTTTCCTAAAAGCCGTAACTGTTCCTACGTATTTTCATTTTGTACAATTCAAACATGATGAATGTCCTCTGACATTGGAGCAGAACAGGAAAATCATTATGCCAGACAAGGTCTGACACAGGATTGGAAAGGGTTTTAAAGCACATCTTAATTTAGACTAGCCACATTTTTCAATGCTCCACACCCATATGTGGCTAATGGCTACATAACTGTACCATGTTATAGTATTGACTATGCAGCCTATAATGTGAATGATTTGCTTCTTTTTGAGTTGGGATCACTGTCTCTCCCACAGCTATCACCTACAACCTTACCCTAGATCCCATCAGGCTCAGTAAAACCACAAATAATTAAATGTCTTCCATTTGGGCTGGGTGTAATGGCTCACACCTGTAATCTTAGCACTCTGGGAGGCTGAGGCAGGTTGCTTGAGCTCAGGAGTTTGAAACCAGCCTGAGCAAGAGTGAGATCCTGTTTCTAAAAATGGCCAGGTATTGTGGCAGTGCCTGGAGTCCCAGATACTGGAAGACTGGGCCTAAAAGTTTGAGGTTGCTATGAGCTAACATGTAACGGCACTTTACCAAAGGCAACAAGGTGAGAGACTCTGCCTCAAAAAAAAGTATCTTCCATTTCGTCTACCTATTCTAACATGGGTTAAAATTACTTCAAAAAGTTTCTGATAAAAAAAATTAAAACTACTTTTTGTTCCTATATTACATTTCCAATCTTACATTTTAAAATACTAGCTGAGACCGGTAAGGCGCCCAAAGCTCAGTGAGTAGAGCACCAGCCACATACACCAAAGCTGGCAGGTTTGAACCCAGCCTGGGCCAGCTGAAACAATGACAAATGCAACAAAAAAAAAATAGCCAGGCGTTATGGCAGGTCCCAGCTACTTGGGAGGCTGAGGCAAGAAAATTGCTTAAGCCCAGGAGTTGGAGATTGCTGTGAGCTGTAATGCCATAGCACTCTATCCAGGGCAACAGCTTGAGAGTCTGTCTCAAATAAATAAATAGATACATAACTAGCTGAGACCTGCAAGGACAAAGACGTGATTCCAATTAAGACCACAGTTATAGGCTCGGCGCCTATAGCTCAACCGGCTAAGGCGCCAGCCACGTACACCTAAGGTGGCAGGTTCGAATCCCCAGCCCGGACCTGCCAAACAACAATGACGGCTGCAACCAAAAAATAGCCGGGCGTTGTGGCGGGCGCCTGTGGTCCCAGCTACTTGGGAGGCAGAGGCAGGAGACTCGCTTGAGCCCAGGAGTTGGAGGTTGCTGTGAGCTATAATGCCATGGCACTCTACCCAGGGGGACAGCTTGAGGCTCTGTCTCAAAAAAAAAAAAAAAAAAAAAGACCACAGTTATACTAAAAAGAGAATCCACTTCTGCTATCTCCTTGGCTCTCCCCTTAAGACATGCTGCACTCTAGATCAGCCATGTACTAATGGTTGAGGCTACGTACTTTATGATAACCTTTACTTTCTACATGTCTGAAATTTTCCATAATTAAAAAAATTGGGAGAAACGAAAAGGAGCAGGTCCAAGAACACTTAAGAAATAATGCTGATGATGATAAACTGCTGTCATTAATAAATGCTGTTATCATTTCTGTTGTTAACAAAATGACATAGAAAGCAATTATAAGGATAAAGATCCTCTGAAGAGATTAAGAGATCAACAGCTTAAAATCTGATTGTGCATCGAAAGACACAGACATGCATTTTCCTTTTACACAAAGTCTAATGATTACTTTCTGAAATCTATTTTCTTCAATTACTTTCACAGAGCTGACAATCCTATTAGAAAACTGGCTTCTCCACCAAATATTATTCCTGTACTAGCAGCATAATCTTCTACAGCAGCAGTTCTCAACCTATGGGTTGAGATCCACAGGAACTGTATTAAAGGGTGGCGGCATTAGGAAAGTTGAGAACCACTGTTCTACAGGGTAGGAGCAACATAATACAACAAAAATATGCTGCTTTGTCTCAAAAACCTCACTATTACATTTCTCATATTTAACAAGTAAAAGTTTTGGACAGGTTACTAGGTATATACATATGGTTTTAAGTCCCTTATGTTTAATACAACACAAATCCTGGTAAAAGTGTGTCTGTTCTTTCTCAGCCCAGAACAAATGAACCATGTTAGGTGATTCAAAAGATTACCCTTATGCTTTAAGAGCTGAGCCAATGTTAATTAAATCTGGCACCTCTTGAGGGTGTGCTTTACTTCATTACCTCAAAGTGGTTTAATTAGTTAAACTGAAATTAGGCTTTTGTCACTTCTAAAATCTCACTCCAAATCTAAACCAGAGTCTACACAGGTTTGGGCTATTTCAACTACGGTATGGGTTTTACATTCTGAAATATTCTAGGAATACAGGCTACAAAAGGAAATAGATATTGGTTAACGATAACATTATCTGTATAAGGAAGAGGCAATGACAAACCTCAGATACCATATCCAGCTTTTGAGCCATTTCACCAGGTAATATTAAACGCCAAGACAGGATTACCCATGAAATCTTGGAATTCAGCCAGCCTACTACCAAAATTGCTGCTATGCAACTTTGCTTGACCAGACACGTTCAAGGAATAGACAACAGGACAACCAAGAGCCTATCACAAAGTGGGAGTGCTATGAAGTTCTAGAAGAGATACTTAAATTATGCCCAAAATAAACCATTCCCTTCTAATGTTTCAGCCAATATACAAAATAAGCAGTTAATTAAAAGGTTAGGCATCAGAGAGACAAACAGACAACTGGGGGGTTGGGAGTATACTTTTTATTTGCTAGTTTCACAGGGTATAAAATATAATTTCACATAAAGGGCAGGTTAAAAATAGAATATCATCCATGCCAAATCTCACTGAAATGGTAAGTAAAAAGAAATGCTTTAGACCCAGGAGGTGAAAAAAAGGAATACCATATACCTTTTTAAGCTAGCAGAAAGGGCAGTTACAGGGCTGTATTCAAGGTCTTTTTTGGCCTAGTTCAAGACACATTGTATCTGAAAACATACAAGTGATTTTTAATAGAAAAAGAGAAATAAAGCACTTATTTACTCTAGGTAGTTTTATAGTATTTTTATAAGAAGTCCTGCTTGGAGTATTAAATGTTTCCAATGACTATACTCTTTTTCAGATACATAGGGCCAGGTATTACTACTATGACAAAAAGTTTCTAAAACCCGAATTACTCAAGGAAACTATAAAATTGAGAAAAGGTTTCCAGATGAAAGCATTGTGATAAACACTAACAACATATTGGTCAATTATATTCAGTTGCTCGTCTTGAAATTCCAAAACTCTTAATAGGAAAAACACTTAACATGTTAACAAGGGAGAACTCTGTCTGCTCTCATTCTTTTTGAGTATAGATAAAATAAATACTATTTGGAATCTGAGTAGGAAAAAAAGCATAACACCTTAGCATTAAAAGACAGATTACTCTAGTTCTAATGAGCATCCTGTATGCCGAGATACTGAATTTTAAATATAGTACTATTCTTCATTAAAAAGAACCAGGGCTCCTTGGAAAAACAGCTGATTCCAGGGCTGAGTCAAGGGAAATCAATGTAAGATCAGGGTGGAACATGTTGTTCCAGAAAGTACTTTAAAAATGATGAAGCCCCCTCAAATAATGAAAAATTACCATATGATCCACTAATTCCACTTTGGGGTATAAATGAAAACAGGATCTTGAGATATTGTCATACCGTCATTTGTTGTAGTGTTCATCAGAATATCCAAGAGTTACAGCAACCTTAATGTAAATCAATGGATGAATAAATTGTTTAAAAATGATATGTGCAGATACACAGAGTAGCCATAAATTTCATGTGCAATTTAAAACAGCAGACTACTTTAAATTGCACATGAACTTCATGGCCACCCTGTAAAATAGAATATTATTTAGGCTTTAAAAAGCAGAAAATCTGAGTAGCACCTGTGGCTCAAAGGAGTAGGGCACCAACCCCATATGCTGGACGTGGCAGGTTCAAACACAGCCCTGGCAAAAAAAAAAAAAAAAAAAAAGGCAGAAAATCCTATCATATACTACAACATATATAAACCTTAAGGACATTATGCTAAGTAAAATAAGCCAGTCACAAAAAGATATATGTGGCATGATTTCACTTATATGTAGCATCTGCAGTAGTCAAACTCTTAGAAACAAAAGGAGTGGTGGTTGCAGGAGCTGAGAGGAGGAAGAAAGGAGAGCAGTTGTTCAATTGCTATAGTTTCAGTTTTGCAAGATGAAAAAGTTCTAAAATGCTCTTGTACTGTGCATATGGTCCATACCACTATACCGTACATTTAAAAATGGTTAAGATAAAGTTCCTCTCTGTTTTACAACAATTTTTTTAAAACATGGGCTATATGAGAACAAGACAGGAATCAACTTGAAAGTATCCCAATGCCAAATCTGGGACAATCTGTGCAATAGTATACAGCTATATCTCATTTTATGATACTTCACAGACGCTGTGATTTTTTACAAAGTGCAGGTGTGTGGAAACCCTGTGTTGAACAAGTCTATCAGCATCATTTTTCCAAAAGCATGTGTTCATTTCATTTTTTAGTGCCATGTTTTGGTGATTCTCAACATATGTCCAAGATTTTTCATTACTGTTGTATCTGTTATGGCAATCTGTGATCAGTGATCTTTGATGTTACCATCAGAATTGTTTTGGGATACCATGAACCTGCCTGCCCATAGAAGATGGCATACTTAATAAATGCTATATGCTCTGACTGCTCCAAGACTGGCCCTTCTTCCATCTCTCTCCCTCTCCTTGGGCCTCCCTATTCTCCAAGCCACAACAATATTGATATTAGGCCAATTAATAAGTCTACAATGGCTTCTAAATGTTTAATTCAAAAAGAATCATATGTCTCTCAATTTAAATCAAAAGCTACAAATGATTAGGAAGCCATGTTGAAACCCAAGACAGGCCAAAAGTTAGGCCTCTTGTGCCAAACAAGCTACCCAAGTTATGAATGCAAAGGGAAAATTCTTGAAAGAAATGAAAAGTCCTACTCCAGTAAATACACAAATGAGAAAGTATTAACAGCCTTACTGCTGATATGGAGAAAGATTTAGTGGCCTAGATAGAAGATCAAATCAGCCACAACGTTTTCTTAAGCCAAAGCAAAATCTAGAACAAAGCTCTAATTCATCAATTCTGTAAAGGCTGAGAGAGGTGAGGTAGCTGCACAAAAGTCTGAAGCTAGCAGAGGCTGGTTCAGAGTTTTAAGGAAAGAAGCCACCTCCAGAACATAAAAGTACAGGGTGAAGCAACAAGTGCTGATACAGAAGCTGCAGCAGGTTCTCCAGAAGATCTAGCTAAGATAATGGATCAAAGTGGCTTCTTTTCAATGAAATGATATCACCGTCTATTAAAAAAAAACGCCATCTAGGACTTTCATAGCTACAGAGAAGTCAATGCTAGGCTTCAAAGCTTCAAAGGACAGGCTGATTCTCTCATTAGGAGGTATATAGCCAGTGACTTTAAATGGAAGCCAATGGTCATTGACCATTCAAAAAATCCAAGGGCCCCCCAAATTGTACTAAATCTACTCTGCCTGTGTTCTGAAAATCGAACAACAAAGCCTGAATTACAACACATCTATTCACAGCATGATTTGCTGAATATTTTAAGTCCATTATTAAGATCTACTCCCCCACCAAAAAAAGATTACATTCAAAATATCAATGTTCAGTGATAATGCACTTGATCACCCCAGAGCTCTGGCAGAGATGTAGAGGGGAGATTAATGTTGTTTTCTTATCTGCTAATACAACACCCATTCTACAGCTCATGAACCAAGGACCAATTTCAACTTTCAAGATTTAAAACCTAAGAAATATATTTTTTAAGGCTATAATCTGCCATAGATAGAGATTTCTCTGATGAATCTGCCCAAAGGCAATAGAGAACCTTCTAGAATGGGTGCACCATTCTAGATATTATTAAGAACATACATGGTTCTTGTAAAGGTCAAAATATCAACATGAACAGAAGTTTGAAAGAATTTATTTCTAACCTTCAAAAATGACTTTAAGGAGTTCAAGACTTTAGCAAAGAGGTAACTAAGGATGTGGTAGAGATACCAAGATAACCAGAATTAAAAATAAAGCCTGACAATGTGACTGAATTTCTGCAATCTCATGATAAAACCTGAACAGATGAGGGATTGCTTCTTATGGATGAATAAAAAAAGTAGTTTCTTGAGATGGAATCTATTCTTCATGAAGATGCTATGAATACTGCTGGAATAATACCAAAGGATTTGGAATATTACATGAATGTAGTTGATAGAGCAGTGGCACAGTTGGAAATGACTGACTCCAATGCTATAACGTTTTTCTGTGGGTGAATGCTATAAAAAAGTATCACATACTACAGAGCGAACTTTCATGAGAGAGTCGAGTGATGCAGCAAACTTCATTGTTGTCTTATTTAAGAAATTTCCACAGCCACCTCAGCCTTCAGCAATCACCATCCTGACCAGTCAGCAGCCAATCAACATCCTTGACCAACATCTTGGCCAAGCCAAGACCCTCCACCAGAAAAAGATTACAAGTTGCTGAAGGCTCAGATGATCACTAGAAAAATTTTCTTTAATAAAGTGTTTTTAAACTAAGGTATCTACATTGTTTTTATAGACACAGTGCTACTGTACACTTAAGAGATGTAGTAGATGTAAACATAACTTTTATATGCAAGAGGAAAACTAAAAAAATTGTGTGACTTGCTTCACTGTGATATTCACTTTGTTACAATGGCCTAGAACCAAACCATAGTATCTCCAAAGTATGCCTATAATGATAATAATGGATTATAACCAATGGAATAAACATCCACGAATACATTCCGATAATAACTAGGGAGAGGAGACAGTTCTCCTTTATAGGAAAATTACAATGAATAAATATAGAAGGAATGACAGAAATGGTTCTCAATGTTAATTTCTTGGTATTGATAATAATATTCTCATTATGAAAAATGAAGTTAGATAAAAAATATAACTTTTACTAATTTTATCTCTTTAAAAAAGAGGCAAGTAGAGGTTTGGCACCTGTAGCTCAGCCACGAGGGCACCAGCCACATGCACCACAGCTGGCAGGTTCCAACCCAGCCTGGGCCTGCCAAAAAACAATGACAATCACAACAAAAAAAATAGCTGGGTGCTGTGGTGGCTGCCTGTAGTCTCAGCTACTTGGGAGTCTGAGGCAGGAGAATCACACAAGCCCAAGAGTTTGAGGTTACTGTGAGCTTATGAGCTGTGATGGCAGAGCACTCTACTGAGGGCGACATAGGGATACTCTGTCTCAAAAAAAAAAAAGAGGCAGTAGAGCACAACACAAATAGATAGTGTATTAGCAATTAAGAAACACGGATTTCATTCTTTTCTTTCTAAATAGAAAGCAATATTACATTTGGCAAAAAATAAAACAAAACAGCTAAGGACAAACCATCAAACATTGTTTAATTTTTAGAAAGAAGAACTTGGGACAGAAAGAGTAATTGTGTCCATATGCAACTATCTAGAAACTAACAATGGTTAATTTCATGAGACCTGAAAACTGCTTTTTTTTATTTAAAACAACATTTTGAAAATGATGAAACTTGTTTATTATCAACAGACTAATGAAATTTGTGGCACAGAATTTTTTTCATATTCTGACAATATAGTAACTAAAAAACAAAAGCAATGTTATAATTCTCCACCAAATCCAAAGCCAAATCATTAGAGTCAATCCAAAAACAAAAATTAATGAATAAAAACAAATGAAAATCTGAGCAGAGACTACATCAATTGCACAAAGCTAATTTCATTCTACTTACAAACTCAAAGTCTGGCAGATTTCTGAAGCTCAAAATTACAAATGAAATATTAAAACAATACCATTTTATCAAAATCTCAGTAGAATAAAAGGAATTCTAATCCTTCTCCAAGATTTAGTTACTTCAGATTAAATCTAACAATGAAAAATTATATTGTACTGAATGAAGAGTTTAGGGACTATATTAGATTTCAACCAAAAATTTAGAGTCTGTTTTATTACATTCCTAGCTTGTCTAAATTTCAGACCACACTTAAAATTGAAAAAACTGAAGTAAAATCCTTTGTCCACTGTGGATAACTAAAGCAATGACTATAACACAGAATCTTTACAAAGCTGGTGACTTTAAATTGAAACAAAAAGTTAAAATACCTATCACCGTAAACTGTTCAATGCTTTGCAAACTTCCTTCCAAGTCTCCAACTATGGCCCTTGCCATTAACTTTCCACTTACACTTTCTGACTCTTCTTAAAAAAATATCTCTGTGACCCATTTAAAACTATAGTAGTTTCCCATGACATAACTGGCTTCTGTGACACTGAATAAGCGGCTGTTGAATAATGATGTCAGTGTTCTTCTGCTGTGTTACAGACTGAGAAGAAATAACTTCAATGCCCATTTGAGCTACAAGATAAAATCATTATAATTGTAGAAAAATCAAAAACACTGGTTGCACCAAATCAAAAAGATAAAAAGAAAACTCAAGGAGGAACAAGATGGCAGCCGAGTGACAGCTTCCTTACAACTGGGCACGGTGAGTCTGGGGAGAGAAAACTCCGGGCATCTCTGGCTGGTGGAATCTGCCCAGAAACAACAGGGAGTCAGCATGAGACTTCTGGACCCCATGAGGAGGTCAAAAGCAGTGGAGATCTGGCAAGTGTTCACGTGTGTTCATTGTTCTAATTCCCCAGGCAGCTATAAGTACAGCAGCAGTGAGATTGCAAACTGGAAAGGCCTTACCTATGAGCTGTTTTTTTGGACTTAAACTCAGTTGAACTACCTTGGGAGAACTTGGGCAAGAGTGCAGAGGACTTTAAGCACTGTCTATGGTCCAGACTGAGCCGCTAGCCAGAAGGAGCTATTAGTGTTCAGCCTTGGGCTTCACAGAACCATTGTGGGAGAACTGCCCTGGAAAGCTCCGCCCTCAGGGTCCCAGAGCAAGGACAGGGCAGGAGTGAGTAATCTAGTGACTGAGCAGCCTAAAGGCGGGGACTGAAATGCCTTATAGCCTTAGCCTTCATGGGGCACAGAGTGAGACCAGTTTTAGCACACTGGGTAAATGGATAGCCACTTCAGGAGTGATCACAGCGACAAGTGCTTTCCTGGGAAAACTTAGCCAAAGCTAGCAGTTTAAAGTGCCTTTCAAGCAGGCTGAGGAGAGATTTGGGCTCTCCACCTGCGGGTTTTGAGAAATCAGCAGAGGCCTCCAGTCTTCATCTTATACAGCTGTACCAGCATTGTAATTAACATCTTGTACCGCAGAACATCACCTGTTGCCCAGACAATATACAGCAAGATATATATACTGCTTTGTTTTTGGTTTGTTTTGGGGTTTTTTTTAAATTTCAACATTTTCCCTATAGATTTTTTCTTTTCTTTTTCTCTTTTTTTTCGTTCTTCATTTTTCTAGTTTAAATACAATTTTCCATTATTGCCTTTTTCAACAATTAGAACTTCATTTTTGCTAGTGTTTGGTTTTTCCCCCAATTTTATCCTGTAAAGTTTTCTGTTTGCTTGTTTTGTTCTGATTTATAGCATTTTTGCCTTTCCTCTCTACTTCGTGGAGGTAGGGTACTGTGTCCAAACAGGCTAGCAAAGAGCTGCTGACTTCAAGGGAACCACCCAACCCAGCACCCCCAGAGGTTGGCGTTTTTAAGGTTGGGTCAAAGTACCCTACTGTACACCTATACTGCTCCTGTCTCCCTCTTTCTGTGCCTCTCTTCTTTTTGTCAATATTCCCTTTTTACCCACCCCCTCTCCGTTTTCTTTTTTCTTTTTTTTTTTTTTCTTTTTTCCCTTCTTGCTCTTCAATCTTCTCATCTTTCTGGTCCTGTACCAAAAGGACTCATCAAAACCCTAGTCCAGAGACACGATAACTTAAAGAGCAAGAGAAAGTGAAAGGAAAATTAGAGCAAAGAAACAAATAAAACACTCATAAAGAAGAATCAGCAAAAAAATCCTGGCAACATGAAAAACCAGGCCAGAGCAACCTCACACCCCAAAGGACTGTGAGGTAGCTACTGCAGACGATTCCACCTATAAAGAAATGTTAGAAATGACAGAAAGGGAATTTAGAATACAGATGATGAAAACGATGAAGGAAATGATGGAAACAATGAAGGAAACTGCTGATAAAGTAGAAAATAACCAAAAGGAAATCCAAAAACAGAATCAAATAGGACATGAATGATATGAAGAATATAGAAAGGATATAGCAGAGCTGAAGAAACTGAAGCAGTCAATTAGGGAACTTAAAGATGCAATAGAAAGTATCAACAACAGATTAGACCATACAGAAGAAAGAATTTCGGACGTAGAAGACAAAGCTCTTGAGATAACTCAGATAGTTAAAGAGGCAGAAAAGAAGAGAGAGAAAGCAGAACGTTCACTGACAGAATTATGGGACTTTGTGAAGCATTCAAACATACGAGTTATAGGTATCTCAGAAGGGGAAGACGAATGCCCCAGGGGAATGGAAGCCACACTAAAGAATATTATAAATGAAAATTTCCCAAATATCACCAAAGATTCTGACACATTCCTTTCAGAGGGATATCAGGCCCCAGGTCACCTCAACTCTAACTGAGCTTTTCCAAGACACATTGTGATGAACCTGTCCAAAGTCAAGACAAAAGAAAAGGTTCTTCAAGCTGCCAGGAGTAAGTGCCAGTTGACCTACAGGGGCAAATCCATCAGGGTGACTGCAGACTTCTCTAATGAAAATTTCCAAGCAAGAAGACAATGGTCATCTACCTTTAATCTACTTAAACAGAACAATTTCCACCCCAGAATTCTCATCCCAGAAATCAAATCATTTACTGATATACAAACATTGAGGAAATTCGCCACAAGACCAGCTCTACAGGAAATACTTCAACCCCTTCTACACCATCACAATGGATCAACAGCAAAGTAAGAACTCAGAAATTAAAGTACAGAACCTAACTTCTACAATGATGCAAAAGATAAAACTAAGCAATGGACTCTGACAAAGTAAGATGAATAGAACACTAACACCCTCATCAATTATCTCAACAAATGTTAATGGCTTGAATTCCCCACTGAAGAGGCATAGATTGGCTAACTGGATTAAAAAACACAAGCCATCATTTTTCTGTCTGCAGGAAACACACCTAGCTTCAAAAGACAAATTAAAACTCAGAGTTAAGGGTTAGAGGACAATTTTTCAGGCAAACAGAATTCAGAAGAAAAGAGGAGTTGCCATCTTATTTTCAGATACATGTGGATTTAAAGCAACTAAAGTCAAAAAAGACAAAGATGGTCACTTTATATTGATCAAGGGAAAAATATAACAAGAAGTCATTTCAGACTCGGCGCCTGTGGGTCAAGTGGCTAAGGTGACAGCCACATACACCCAAGGTGGTGGGTTCAAATCCAGCCCGGGCTCGCCAAACGATGGCTGCAA
>NW_003852519.1:901014-914252 GCF_000181295.1 Otolemur garnettii
TCGCTTGAGCCCAAGAGTTGGAGGTTGCTGTGAGCTGTGATACCATAGCACTCTACCTAGGGGGACAGCTTGAGGCTCTGTCTAAAAAAAAAAAAAAAGAAGTCATTTCAATTCCAAATATTTATGCACCCAATTTAAATGCTCCCAGATTCTTGACCAGACCTTACTCAGTCTGAGCAATATGATATCCTATAATCATAACAGGGGACTTTAACACTCCTCTTACAGAGCTGGACAGATCCTCTAAACAGAAATTAAACAAAGATATAAGGGACCCTAGAACAACTGTGCTTGATAGATGTGCATATAGAACACTCCATCCCAAAGATAAGGAATATACATTCTTCTCATCGCCCCATGGAACATTCTCAGACCAAAAGGCAGTAAAGGTGAAACTCAATCCCAACAAAAACATTTAACCCCACACAAAGGCACGGAAATTAAGCAACCTTTTGTTAAATGACAGTTGGGTGCAAGAAGAAATAAAACAGGAAATCATTAACTTCCTTGAGCATAACAACATGAAGACAAGCTACCAAAACCTATGGGATACTACCAAAGCAGTTTTGAGAGGAAAATTTATCGCTTTAGATGCCTACATTTGAAAAACAGAAAGAGAGCACATCAACCAACTCATAAGTCATCTTAAGGAACCAGAAAAAGAAGAACAATCTAAGCATAAGCCCAGCAGAAGAAAAGAAATATCCAAAATTAAATGAGAAATCAATGAAATTGAAAACAAAGGAATCATTCAGAAAATTAATGAAACAAGGAGTTGGTTTTTGAAAAAATAAATAACACAGATAAACCTTTGGCGAGACTAACTAGAAATAGAAGGGTAAAATCTCTAGTAACCTCAATCAGAAATGATAAAGGGGAAATTACAACTGATGCCACAGAGATACAAGAGATCATCTCTTAATACTACCAGAAACTCTATGCCCAGAAATTTGACAATGTGAAGGAAATGGATCAATATTTGGAATCACACCCTCTCCCTACACTTAGCCAGGAGGAAACAGAGCTTCTGAACAGACCAATTGCGAGCACTGAGATTAAAGAAACGATAAAAAAGCTTCCAACAAAAAAATGCCCTGGTCCGGCTAGCTTCACACCAGAATTCTATTAAACCTTCAAGGAAGAGCTTATTCCCATACTGCAGAAATTATTCCAAAAAACTGAGGAGGAAGGAATCTTCCCCTACATGTTCTACGAAGCAAACATCACCCTGATACCAAAACCAGGAAAACACCCAATGATAAAGGAGAATTTCAGACCAACTTCACTAATGAATATAGATGCAAAAATTCTCAACAAAATCCTAGCCAATAGATTATAGATTATCATCAAAAAAGCCATACATCATGAACAAGTAGGTTTCACCCCAGGGATGCAAGGCTGGTTTAACATACCCAAGTCCATAAACGTTATCCACCATATTAGTAGAAACAAAAATAAAGACCATATGATCCTCTCAACAGGTGCAGAAAAAGCATTCGATAAAATCCAGCATCCTTTTCTAATTAGAACACTGAAGAGTATAGGCATATATGGCACATTTCTGAAATGTCGAAGCTATCTATGACAAACTCACAGCTAATATTTTACTGAATGGAGTAAAACTAAAAGCTTTTCCTCTTAGAACTCGAATTAGACAAGGTTGTCCTCTCTTACCATTACTATTTAATGTAGTGCTGGAAGTTTTAGCCAATACAATTAAGCAAGACAAGGAAATAAAGGGCGTCCAAATGGGAGAAAAGAGGAAGTCAAACTCTACCTCTTTGCTGACAATATGATCTTATACTTAGAGAACCCCAAAGAATCAACTACAAGACTCCTGGAAGTCATCAAAAAATACAGTAATGCCTCAGGATACAAAATCCATGTCCACAAGTCAGTAGCCTTTGTATACGCCAATAACAGTCAAGATGAGAGGCTAATTAAGGACACAACTCCCTTCACCATAGCTTCAAAGAAAATGAAATACCTAGGAATATACCTAACAAAGGAGGTGAAGGACCTCTATAAAGAAAATTATGATATTAACAAATGGAAGAACATACCATGCTCATGGCTGGGAAGAATCAACATTGTTAAAATGTCCATACTTCCCAAAGCAATCTACTTATTCAGTGCCATCCCTATTAAGATACCAACACTGTACTTTCAAGATTTGGAAAAAATGATTCTACGCCTCGTAAGCAACCAAAAAAAAAAAACCGTAAAGCTAGACAGTTCTTAGTAATAAAAACAAAGCGGGGGCATCAGCCCACCGGACTTTAGGCTGTGCTACTAGGACATAGATATGAAAAAGAAATTGATACAAAAATAGAGACATAGATATTTGGAATCAAATAGAAAACCAGGAAATGAAACTAACATCTTACAACCACCTAATCTTTGATGAACCAAACAAGAACATACCTTGGGGGAAAGACTCCCTATTCAATAAATGGTGCTGGGAGAACTAGATATCCACAGGTAGAAGACTGAAACTGGACCCACACCTTTCTCCACTCACAAAAATTGATTCAAGATGGATAAAAGACTTAAATTTAAGGCATAAAATAATAAAAATCCTCAAAGGATTTCCTCATAGGAAAAACACTGGAAGATATTGGCCTGGGGAAAGACTTCATGAAGAAGACCACTGTGGCAACTACAACAACAACAACAAAAATAAACAAATGGGCCTTAATGAAACTGAAAAGCTTCTGTATAGCTAAGGAGACAAGAACCAAAGCAAATAGACAACCTACACAATGGGAAAGGATATTTGCATATTTTGAATCAGACAAAAGCTTGATAACTAGGATCTACAGGGAACTCAAATTAATTCACATGAGAAAAGCCAACCATCCCATATATCAATGAGCAAGAGACATGAACAGAACCTTCTCTAAAGAAGATAGACGAATGGCTAAGATATGAAAAAATACTCATCATCCCTAACTATTAGAGAAATGCAAATCAAAACCACTCTGAGATACCATCTAACCTCAGCAAGAATGACCCACATCACAAAATCTCAAAACTGCAGATGCTGGCATGGATGCGGAGAGAAGGGAACACTTCTACACTGCTGGTAGGACTGCAAACTAATATAATCTTTTTGGAGAAGGAGACTAACTAAGGAGTTATAACTAATATAACTATGGAGAACCCTCAAAGAACTCAGGCTAGACCTCCCATTTGATCCTACAATCCCATTACTAGGCATCTACCCAGAAGGAAAAAAATCATTTTATCGTAAGGACACTTGCACTATACTGTTTGTTGTAGCTCAATTTACAATGGCCAAAACGTGGAAACAGCCTAAATGCCCACCAACCCAGGAATAGATTAACAAGCTGTGGCATATGTACACTATAGAATACTATTCAGCCATTAAAAATGGAGACTTTACAGCCTTTGTATTAACCTGGATGGAAGTGGAACACATTATTCTTAGTAAAGCATCACAAGAATGGAGAAGCATGAATCCTATGTACTCAATTTTGATATGAGGATAATTAATGACAATTAATGACACAGTGGGGGTGGGGTAAAGGGAGAGCAGAGAGAGAAGGAAGGAGGGAGGGATGGAGAAAGGAAGAGCAGAGAGAGGGAAGGAGCAAGGGGGTGGGGTCCTGGTGTATGCTACACCTTTTGGGGGCAAGACATGATTGTAAGAGGGTCTTTACCTAACAAATGCAATCAGTGTAACCTGGTTTCTTGTACCCTCAATTAATCCCCAACAATAAATTAAAAAAAAAAAAAAAGAAAAGAAAAGAAAACTCAAGACCAAAAAAATAAATAAATAAAACTATAGTAGTTTCCCACCTCCACAGGAATAATGTCTAATCTTTAAAAAAAAAAAAAAAAAAAAAATCAGCATTTTACATGAACTCCATTAGTTCAAAAAAATTATTTATATGTTTGGCAAGCTTCAAACATTTATTTAATCCTACAAAGCATCTTAGTAATGGTGTGTTTTATGTAAAGGTCAGTACAAAAGCTAAATGGATAGCTTACCAGGAGAGGTTGTTTCAGCAAAACTGAGTTACTCAAGACTTTGGCAATGAGTAAATTTTTTTAAGGTAATAGGGATTAACTGCACAGCAAATAAGGAAAAGTTGAAAGAAAAAAGAAAATATTCATGTCATTTACAACATAAATTTTCTCTAGCAATTGTCCCAAGGCAAATGTATTATCCTTTCTTAACCTAAGATATGCAATTAGTGCAACAAACATCAAAAATGTTATCACTGAAAAGAAGCTTAAAGGTCATCTGGTTCAAATGGTTTTACTGGCCAGAGATTATATGAATTATCTCACATCTCTCAGTAAAATGGCAAAATCAAGAATTAAGGTCAGGGTCCACTATTACAAAATATTTCAATAAAGATCTGGAGATTAACACTCTTAAAAACTAAACACTATTATAAATTAAAAGGCTGACTCTCCTCAAGAAACTAGGACATAAAATGAATTTTAATTCAGGAGTATAAAAAAGCACTTTTCAAATAATCAGATTATAACTAAAAATATCTCCACACATATATATTAAAACATGAGATGAAAATGTGTAATGTGGCAGCGCCTGTAGCTCAGTGGGTAGGACACTGGCCACATGCACCAGGGCTGGGGGGTTCGAACCGAGCCAAGGTCTGCTCTAAAAAAAAAAAAAAGAAAGAAAGAAAGAAAAAAGAAAATGTGTAATGCGAGATCATTTTAAAAAGTAGTTCAAGAACAAGTTCAGGTAAGGTGCAGTGACTGGCACCTGTAACCCTAGCACTCTGGGAGGCCGAGGCAGGTGGATCACTCGAGCTCTGGAGTTCGAGACCAGCCTGAGCAACACCAAGATCCTGTCTCTACTAAAATTAGGGGGAAAAACTAGTTTGGCATCATGAAGAGCTCCTGTAGTCCTAGCTATTCAGAAGACTGAGGCAGGAGGATTTCTTGAGCCCAGGAATTTGAGGTTGCTATGAGCTATGATGCCACCATAGCACTCTAGCCTCAGTGACAGAGTGAGACTCTGTCTCAAAAAATAGAAAGAAAGAAAAAAATCCCAAGTTCAAACCTTGTTACTAAAACACTTTCCAACTACCAACACACATCAGATTATCATAATTTGTCTGGATAAAACTATCCAAACTCCTAATTGAGTCAAAGCATCCCGTTTGGTAAGGCTCTAAGGTTTGTTGTGGTAGCTCAATATGGCATGATTACACCTATCATCAAGAATGTTTCTCTCTTTATAAACTTACGGTAATTTTTTTAGAGCGAGACTTTTGTGAATTATGACACAATAGAGCATATAACTGTATGATGTACTACTTTAGTTGTTAAAGATTATAGCACTAAATAATATTTCAGGGCTGTTTATCAACTGGCAACTTTCAAATAGTTCACAAATTCATTACCAAGAAATGCACCCCAAACAGATGCAAAATGATGTAACATTGTGGCCCCCAACCCCTGGGATGTAAACTAGTACAAGTCCACATGGGCTACACTGCAGGAGATGGGTAGCAGGAATTGAGCAGCTGGCAAACTAGCAAACTATCCTCTGTATTTACAGCCACTCTCCATCACTCTCATCACCACCTGAGCTCCAGCTCCTGTCAGATAATCTTTGGCATTAGAGTCTCATCTGAGTGCGAACCCTACTATAAACTGCACATGTAAGCAATCTAGGTTATGCATTCCTTATGAACGACAACAATCAAAACAAGATTATGGAGTAGAATGGATATAAGCAACACACTTCAAATTGTTACTCTCTCCCATAACCCCCAGATGGGCCCATCTAGTTGCAGGAAAAGAATTTCTGGGCTCCCACTGATTCTGCATTAGGGTGAGTTGTATAATTATTTCATTACATATTATAATACAATAATAAGAGAAATAAAGTGCTCAATAAATTAATGTGTTTGAATCACTGCAAAATCATCCCCCTCCCCAATCCCCATCTGTGGAAAACCTGTCTTCCATGAAACCAGTCCCTGGTGCCAAAAACATTAGGGACCACTGGTATAACAGAGTAGCTCCATGCTTACAATTAATGAGTGTCTATAGGCCCCAAATCTATAGGGTCTAAGTTGAGAAATCTAATGATGATGTTTATCAATATGAGTATCATTCTTCTTCTATAATCATAAGTCATGAAGATTTGGGGAGAAATATAAATTTATACACATATAGAATATATACTAAAGTAAAATAGATGAAATGGGCAATAATTCAGATATTTAAGTTCATTATCTTGAATATTTCTCAAGATACAGTATAGTCAATTTTAAGGAATACTGAATGTTATAAAATAGCCAAGATTTGAAAGCAAGTAGTTATTAGCATTGTCATAGTATCAAAAGAGCTTTGCTGGCGCAGTGGCTCACACCTGTAATCCCAGCACTTGGGAGGGTGAGGCAGGCAGACTGTCTAAACTCACAGGTTTGACATCAGCCTGGGCCAGAGCTAGACCCTATCTCTAAAAAACAGCCAGACATTGTAGCAGGCGCTTGTATCCCAGCTACCTGGGAGTCTGGGCAAGAGAATCGCTTGAGCCCAAGAGTCTGAGGATGCTGTGAGCTCTGACACTACAGCACTCTACCAAGGGTCACCAAGTGAGACTCTGTGTCAAAAAAAAAAACAAAAAAGAGCTTTATTTCAACAATAGATATTATAATTTCTTAAGGAAAAATTAATCTCAGTAAGAAGTATCATATAAAGAAGTCCTTGCATATGTTTAACAAACTCTTAAAGTACACAGGCTAAAGATACCAGATAACTTCCTTTAAAGAGAAATCTGGGGGCGGCACCTGTGGTTCAAAGGAGTGGAGCACTGGCCCCATATGCCAGAGGTGGTGGGTTCAAACCCAGCCCCAGCCAAAAACTGCAAAAAAAAAAAAGAAATCTGAATATTTAGGAAACAAATTTCTCTATTAGGGTATTGACAAAATAGAGGAAGTTGTATGAGGAAAATGCTGCCCTGCAATTTCAAGCTTAGAACATGAAACAACATCCAAATGCCAAGTTTTCAGCACACATCATACATAATAACCTCTTTATTCAAAATTTCTTGGAACTACAAGTTCAAATAATTGCTGTTTCTATTTGCAAACAAAGTTGTGCTGGGTCTAATTAGATGTGAACTAAGTTAGCTATGGACATAGTATCCTTTTAAAGCAGGGAAGCTTACACTTACATATGCCTCAATGGAGACAAGAAAAATCTCTTTTTTTACCTGTAACTACCAAGTGTTATTGCATTGGGTGCAGAAGCTTAGAAATAAAGGGAGAGGATCTGAAATAAAAAGTATATAATGTCTGTTAAACTGGTATATAATGAGAAAAACATCCTCAAGAAAATATAAGTTAATAGTACATTCTTAATTTTATATCATGCTTTAGATTTATGAATTATCAATATGTCTTTGCTATTATCATAGTAAGCAGTACCAGGCCCTCAGTGCCACAGATACTTTCGGGAGTGAAACCTGACCAAAAAAGTAACAATGTTAAGACACAATGCTATTCTGCCTACTGCCGGGTCATACAAAATAAAGGCTTTTGTTGCTTCTTTCAGAAAAATGAAGTTATTCTTTCTATTAATGTTTTCTTATTTGTTATTGAGAGCCCCCAGAATACTAGAAAACTAGGGAGTGAGGGAAACATAATGCAGACAAGTAAACTAGGAAGTTTGTTCATAAAAGGCAATGAAATCATTTCAGCATAATGAAGAAGAAAAATAAACAAGTACCAGCAAGTATCTTTCAAATAACACATCAGGTAAGTGGATGCTATGAACTGATGAATAAGGAAAGCAGACATATCCTCACATACACATTATTATATTAAAGCTGCAGCCAATACCACACTATCTCTTTTTGGTTTTTTTATTTTTCTTTTTGAGACAGAGTCTCACTCTGTTCCTTTGTTGAATGTTGTGGCATCAGAGCTCCCAGCAACCTCAAATTCTTGGGCTCAAGCGATCCTCTTGCCTTAGTTTTTCTATTTTCAGTACAGAGGAAGTCTCACTTTTGCTCAGGCTGGTCTTGAACTCATGAGCTCAAATGATCCACCTGCCTCAGCCTCCTGGAGTGCCAGGATGACAGGGCAGCCAGCAATTGTCTCTTTTGAAATGTGACATCTTTAGCAATGCCCCATGTTCACTCTCTCTTTCTGTAAGCTTACTATAAACTTGAGGTAAAGCTTTTCACTCTTTCTACAACTTAGTACAATAAAAAATCAAGTCAAAACCTCTAAATTCCCCAATCCTCCTCCCTTGTTTCTCTAATCCTTAAACCCAACTCTTTAATGTAGCCAGCATCTTGTCACATTATCACTTACAAGAGGAGGAAATGAGAAGCTGATCTCAGGAATCTCCATTAAGGGAGTGGACAGAATAAATGAACGAACATTATGAGCTTTTCCCATGTGAACCACTCAAAACACAAGGGCTTACTATGCCTCACACTGCTACATAATAATTAACCAAAATAACTATCTTTTCTTCCCAAATGTGTTATAAACACATAAAGAACAATTTGATCCCAAATGGATTCTAAATCTTGCAGAAGGAAATAGGGCTAACATATCTGATGTTCAGATACATAGGGCTAACCACAATCTGATATTCTCTTATAGTCCCAGGGAAAAGCAGCTTTCATTCCTGGGCATGGCACAGCAGGAAAGTCTTCTTAAGGGGACGGTGCTAGATGGGATCATGTCTGGGGGGGTCAGATCACTATCTGGGATCAACTGCTAGCAAATACACTTATTAAAAAATTACATACTTTTTAAAAAGTTTTCAAGTTAAATATTACCTACCTACTATCAAGGAAAAGGAGATCAAAAGCTGGTGGTAGCAGTTGCTCCTATAATTACTACTACTGTCAGGATGGGAAACTAACAGCTTTTCTCCTCCAGTTATATAAGATTTCTTTAGATGAAGAGTTGTGCTCTTTTCTTTAGTTTGCCATGTACCAGCAATTTTACATTATCACGAAAAGGGAATAAATAACAATATCTGATCTATTTCCCAGACGTGTCTATGTAAAGAAAATACAAAAGCACTGATGCCCAATTAGTGAAATTTCACCAGAATCTCCAGGACAAAGAATAATGGGAAGTCTTCATGTGCACAGTTTGAGGTAAGTAAATTTACCACTAACACCAAACAATCTGTCAAAAAGAGGACAAAGGACAAAAACAGTACCTAAGTTCCAGCAAACCTGGAAGGAGAAAGAAGGATCTAAAATACAAGGTAAGGATGCTGATACTACTCAAATAAGAAGGAAACAGGGAACGAGGGAACAAATAACACCACTATATACACATGCACGGCTCAAGAAGATATGACAAGGGCAGAAGGAATACTAATTTTACATCTACTGTACTCACCACAAACTGATAATCCTATTTATCAACATTATATACTGTTATGTAATGCAGATTCATTTTTATCCTTGAACACTGTCATTCCAAATGTTCATAAATTATAATTTATCTGAATCCCTCCCGAACTATTTGTGATTTTAAATAAATTTTGATATCTAAAGTATTAAGTATATGTGCCACGAAAAAAATAAGACTTGAAAATTTCCCAGTAAGAAACAAATGATTTTATTTTCAAGCTAATCAGTCATAGTAGACTAAGAAAAACAAGACCAAATATGTAATTTTTAAAATCCCTACACAACATTAAATCAAATGTTCTTCCCTGTGTAAGTTTTAATGCTACAGACATTCTTTTAGGACACATGAGCTTTAAATTATTTTTTCAAGAGTAATACGTATTTACTCGTGTGTAACTCATAGCTGAATAAGAATACACAATAAATAAATAAATGGGAAATAAATGGGATTAAGTAGGCAATCTCTACCCAAGCAGATCTAAAGGAAGCTAAAAGCCTATCTAAAAAGTGAACTAACTCGTAACGTTTGTCTCTCTAGCACTACACTCCAGCTACTCAAAGAGTCAAACACTAACTAACCTGGATGTTAAAGAAGGTGGGGAAGAGGCAGTGAAACACTAACAACAGGGAGAAAATTTATACAGTTAGTCTATGTAAAATTTTCTACTAATGGAAACCAGCTGTAAGAATAAGAGACTTCACTCTCAGTATTTGAGCCTGGTGGAATACTAATGGATATTTCTTACATTCCAAGTTTTCATTTTTTGGAAGAAAGCCCCCTTAAGTCATTATCCGCTTAGAATCCCTAGCACTCCTCAGAATTACCTTTCTAAAATAACTGTTCTTTTAAAAAAATAATAAATAACTGCTCTACAAATTTTCTATCCATTAGATGGGTACAGTGGCTCTCTGAAAAGCCACTGAGAGCTATTCCTTGTATAAGTCATATATTCCCCAAAGAAAAATTGAGATCCTAACTCCGTTTTAAACATGTGATCCAAAAGACTTCTAACACAGTCTCATTCAAAGTTGCAAATTTTAGACTTAACACTCCTCAATATCAGAGATATATGCCACTTACAAAATATGTAATAAAATATTCCCTGTTGATTGTTGTCACCATAATTCTATTTGATTGCCACAAACTTAATTCTAACACTTGGTTAATATTTTTCTCCAAATTTTGGTTAATTAATCTTTCTTCCATGCAGCCCATAATTAACCATTAAAGATATGTTCTTTAATATGTTCTACCACCTACTCCAACACCAATAACTTAAGTTATATATACACATGGGCTTGGTTTTCCTAACTGAAAACAAGCCAGCTTTTCCAGTATACATCTTTCAGTTTGCAGAAACTGTCCCTAGGAAATTCAGGCAGTGGCTTTATCTAAAATGAGGAAAATCATCTTTTTTGTAAGTTTTAAGACTAGAAACAGATGAATTACCCATTTCCCATACCAATATATCTCAGAAATCCTGGGATTATGTGGAAGAGAATACATTATCCCTAGAAAAGGGAAAGTTAAGATTTCCATAAAAGGTACCTCTAGCACCTACACAACTATTAAGAGACAAGAATATCTGTATTACTATCAACTCATAATCATCATAAAACTAGTTTTAAAACGAAAAACAAACCTCAATTTTGTCTGTTTTGGCATCTCCCCAGTATATTTTGCTTTCTTCATAATCCAAGGCTAAACCATTTGGCCAACCAAGAGAGGTATTAACCAATACCACACGGTCAGAACCATCCAGAGCTGCCCGTTCAATTTTCGGAATTTCTCCCCAGTCAGTCCAATACATGTACCTATAGAAGTATACAGAAAATGAGCTAAAAATAGACAATAAAGCATAACTTTCAGATATCTAAATACAAAGAGTATGTTTAAGACATTTACAATAGCAATATATAAGTGTGAGAAATTTTCAGATCAGTGTTTTCTAGAACTGATCCTAAAAACACCTCCCAATGATGAGATTTCATTTTTACATATGGTCTTTCAAACTATTTTGTGCTCCTTCCCATGAATTTTATTTCTTTTTCTTGGCTTGTCATCTATGACACAAAACATTTATCCCAGTAGTAACATTCAGATGACAAGCTGAATTCCCCAAAACATCTTCTGCACCACTAAGTAATTCTCCTTATGGCTCCTGGATGGCTCTAAGCATTGATATACACTGAGGTGTAATAATTAGTTATTATATTCATTCTCAGAATAAATCTCATAGTAACAGTAACATTGGTGAGTACATTTCCCTGGACTATAGTCACCATGGCACAGCAAAAAAAAAAAAAAACCAAGACAAGAAGCAAAGCTGTATGGCCTAACAATGTTTTGGAAATTGAGTCATTCTTATACTTAGGGAAATATAAAGTAAGACATATTCTTAATAAAAAAAAAAACTAGAAGTGGGATGAAATTAAATCTTCTAAGGAAAGGAAAAGAGTTCTAAAAACATTTCCACATTTTTCATGGTCATGATGCAATCTGAGCAACATCTACAGACAACACCCAAAGTCAGCAAATATGGACTTAATTTAGCAAGAAAAACTATTCAAAGTATTCAAAGCAAAAAATTAGCATTTCTTTAACTTGAGATCTTACTCCAATCATCTCCCCCCACCCCCCCTAGACAGAGTCTCACTTTGTGGCCCTTGGTAGAATGCCATGGCTTCACAAATCAAAGCAACCTCAAGCTCTTGGGCTTAAGGGATTCTCTTGCCTCAGCCTCCCAAGTAGCTGGGACTATAGGTGCCTGCCACAACACCTGGCTCTTTTTTTAGAGATGAGGTCTTGTTCTGGCTCTGGCTTGGGCTGGTCTGGAAGTCATGAGTTCAGACAATCCACCCGTCTTGGCCTCCCAGAGTGCTAGGATTACAGGCATGAGCCACCGTGCCAGGCCTCAACCACTATATTTCAAAAATGGATAGTCATTGAAGAGCTTTGTATTGGAAATCAACATACATAAGTACTTCACTGTTGTCTCAGTCAATGTTTTCACAGACCTGGGAAAGTCAAAAACACCAACTCCTTACCCAACCATTGGATCTAATACAATAGCTCGGGGTTCCTCTAAGTCCTCTGAAATCAAGATCTTCCTCATGGTTCCGTTGAGCCTTGTCACTTCTATCCGATCAGTGCCAGTGTCTGTCCAATAAAGATTTCGTGCAACCCAGTCAACAGCAATACCATCAGGATGAGCAATCTGAGCAGTGACCACAAACTGACTGCCAGATCCATCTATGAATGAACGGCGTATGGCTCTCACTTCATCATCAGTCCAGTAGATGTAGCCTTCCACAGGATCGTAATCTATGGCAATGGCATGGCGGATGTCTTCTAACTGCAGCACAATGTCTGTAAAATCTGGTGTATCCAAGGAAATACGTCTCAAGTCTGTCCTTCTAGCTAAAAGCAATAATTCAGTGGCACCTAGAACAACAAAGTGAAAAGAAGAAGAAATACTTTGAAACCCATAGGTAAAATTTAGCCACTCTTAAATAAAAAGAATGTAGAACTTCTTCAGGAATTGAAAAATAAACTGCATTTATTTATTTTATAGGAAAAATGGAAAAAAAAATAGTGAAATAGGAAGAATCTGCTCTGAGATCAAGCTCTACAATGGCTTACCTTTCCAAACCAAGTTTCAATATACACTCTCTGGTTTCATTCAATTTATAACTTCTGGAATTAATACAACTATCTAAAGTATAATGAATAATCAACAATGACTGAAAAGCTAAATAGCTAAATATTAAAGAAGGAGAGAGACACAGGATACAGAGCCTTTCTTTAAGAAGTTTTTGTCTAAAGGTAAAGAAATCT
>NW_003852519.1:915694-929322 GCF_000181295.1 Otolemur garnettii
AAAAAAAAAAAAAAAAATTGTCTAACCATAAGAAGCTAACAAATGATAGTAAGGAGCAAATGACAACTGAAAGAGTAAGAGACTGCTACTTTAAAAAGGAGTCCCAAAAGAAAACATTGGCATATAAGCATCAATCTGGAATTATATAGTTAAAACACTTGAGGAGTAAAGACTCTCAACTTCACTTTAGGGCTAATCATAAATTAACTCTAACTTATGGAAAATACAGCCCCAAATGCCAAGGTAGGCACCAAGAAGGAATAACAGTACAATTCACTGTCCTTGCTGACTACCAAAAGAAGCCAGCCCAAAACACTACAAACAAAGAGCTGCTAATCTGAGAAAGACGATCAAAACAGAATGGCAAACTTAAGGCTACTATATGCCAAATGTACATTCAAAATTTATAAGTGGTTAAACGTGTACATCTACACTCCTGTGGGAGAGTATAAAGACCACTACTGCTAAAATAAATCCTGTTTTCAAGTCTCAAGCTACATTTTAAAGAAAAAAAGCAACATTACAAAAAGCTTTTGTTTTAAATTAAAACCAAATTATTGTTTGCCATAGAAACCGTCCGACAAGAGTCAGCCAGCTTCACCTTTGTCTATGAGGATAATTTATCAATGCCAAGTCATAACAAACATCCTATACAGTACTCAATTCCATCTCTCTGACTCCCTGACCCTTGTGCCGGGAAATCTCTCACACACTCCAAAATACAGGCTTCTCCTTTTCAGATTTAGATAAAGAAGCCATTGCTAAACTTAACAATTTTCTTACCAGGTCTTGCTGGTTGCTAGAGAACCAGATGGTGATGCACAGGGGTAAGAATGAAGAATAACATTCTCATTAAGAAGAGAAAGAGAAGAACTAGTGTTCTTCCAAACCAGTCCTTGAAATGTCCTAAGTCAGTACACTTCTCCAACATGCCCTCTCTCTCCAGAAAATTAAGAGTAAGGAGAAGAGGCAATGTGTGGTTGTTAAGTATAAAAACAAGTTGTTATAAATAGTATAATAGGAATTTTTTCTTCTTCTGAAAGCACGTATGTCATTAAAAAGCGATTAAAAATATTTTTCAAGCATTTGTTAGAAAATGTATCTATTTCATGACATTCTTTACAGGTAAAAGTCCAATAAATAATTTTCCCTCCAGAGGCTTTTTATTAACACATTTTACCTACTATTAAAAACGCATTCTTTATGAGAAGTTATACTCGTTTCCACAAGAATTAATTGTGATATCAATGACTGAAAGATTTCATAGAGAAAAGATATAGCACCTTTTTTTCCCAAAAATATTGTCACTTATAACATTAAAATAGTTTATAAAATAGCATTCAAGAGATGCCATAAAACACAGAGCATTCCTGTTACATAAATTTTGGGGAAGGTTCTAAGACTAAACCTATTTTCCCAAAATACCGTGACCTATACAGCTGATTATAAAGAAGCAAAATAGGCCATAAAGAATCTTGATTGTTATCATAAAAGTTTTCTTTCTGAGAGAACATTTTCTTACCATCTTTGCAAGTTTTTCCATTCTCCAGAAGTTTGACCCCAGTTGGGCAAGCACACTGATAAAAAGGCTTGACTGGAGACATCAAACACAAATGGGAACAGCCACCATTATCAATTCCACATGGATTTGTAGCTGTCAAATATAAATCATACTGATTAATGCCAATGATAACTAGGTACACAAAGGTTAACAACCATAACAAGAGCAATAGTAATAAACTAAAATTATTACCAAATGTCATCCAAGTGTTTGACTACCAAATCCTATCCATAGATGGGAATTATGCACAGAAGGTAATTTATCAATGAGAATTTACTTAGCATTCTTTTGTCCAAAGAGGAATACACAAGAAGTAAAACAAGAGATCCCTGCCCTACAAGAGCTTACAATCTAGTTAGTAAGCCAAAATTAACAAATAATAAAACTCGAAAAGAATACAAAACAATGAAACTAAATGTTATTTTGCCCATTATAAACTATATGAATAGAGCCAAATGGGAAATAAATCACAGAGGTGTAAAGAAAGGCATAATGGAAGACACAGGATGTGGCAGGAGCCTTAAAGGACAGGAAGGGTAGATAGGAGGATTCAGGTAGGGTAAAAAGCCACAGGAAAAAAAGACTGTGGAGGCTGTACACTGAGTAAGATAGTAAGATGGACAGCGTAACTGGAGGTTGAGGTTTCTGTCGACTAATAGGAACTAAAGCGGAATGAACCCAAAGAACAGAAACAGACTGTGGTGGAGGGCACTGAAAGCCAATATGTAACCAGAATGTTGAAAAGTCATGCTTTGGAAAGGTTAACATAAAAAAGAATAAGCACAATGGATTAAAAGAAGGGAAACTGAAAAGCAGAGAAAACAAATTAGCAAATCTGAGACACCATGGAAAGAGATGTATTCAAACAATATTTATACAAAAAAAAGAACATGAGATAGAAACCAACCTAAGATGGATAAATATGAACGATAAAAGAGAACACTATCAAAGATAACTATAAATTCTTGAACCAGTAAAACATAAAGGATCAATACTATCACTTAGAAAAACTTTTCTTCCCCTGGGGGCAGCGCCTGTAGCTCAAAGGAGTAGGACGCTGGCCCCATATACTGGAGGTGGGGGGTTTAAACCCAGCCCTGGCCCAAAAAAAAAAAAAAAAAAGAAAAAGAAAAAAATAACTTTTTTCCCCCCTGAGAGCTAACCATGAGACTAAAATTTCATTTAGTGATCAAACATTTTCTTTCTTTCTTTCTTTTTTTTTTTTTTTTTTTTGAGACAGAGCCTCAAGTTGTCCCCCTGGGTAGAGTGCCGTGCCATAGCTCACAGCAACTTCCAACTCCTGGGCTCAAGCGAGTCTCAGGCCTCCACCTCCCAAGTTGCTGGGACCACAGGTGCCCTCCACAACACCTGGCTATTTTTTGGTTGCAGCCGTCATTGTTGTTTGGCAGGCCGGGGCTGGATTCGAACCCGCCACCTTAGGTGTATGTGGCTGGCACCTTAGCCACTTGAGCCACAGGTGCCGAACCCAAACATTTTCTTTTTTACAAAAGAGTAACACATACACTTAAAATCATTTTTAAGGACTCAAGATCATCATATCCCAACATAACACATTCAATGTTTGATTATCTCCTCCTAAAGAGAAAGTTAATATAAAGCAATGCATGATCCAAAAACGCTTCAATTTTGGCTATGGACACAATCTGAAATACACTCAGACACATGCCAGACATTTATTTACACACAAGTGCCAAACACTTAACATTCTTGTATTCCTTTTAAACTTAATTCCACTACTCTCTTACAAGAAGTTGTTGTCAGCAGTTACAGCCTAAGTCATTGGTAAAGGGTGACCAAAAATAGAAGCAAAACTAAGGAAAAAAATAAAAGGGGGTACACAGAAAAAGTTTAAGCAGGTATTTTACTCAATAAGCTGAGGTACTTAAATTCACCAGCTAGAATAAACTAAGGTTTCCACTCAAAACAAAAATTATTTGTTTTTTAAACACACTGGCATGAACACCAACATACAGAGAAGTAATATGAACAAGAAATACTTTTGTGTGTAAGCTTAGCATATAAGCTATCTCAATTTCTTTCTTTATTTCTCTCTTCTCTGACTCTATAACTCCTGCCCCAAACAAATGGTTGAGGTGGTCTGTAGTGACAAACAGGGTACAAATTGTTTAGGCTACTATTTAACCTGAATTATAGTTTGATGTTTTCTCCCTTTTTTATTCCTCTCAACTACCTTTGGATAAGTCCCCCTGCCCCCCAACCCTCACTACAGCCAGACATTAGAGTGCTACAAAACTATTCCAACTTGCAATTTAAAAATCAAGATCACTTACCATTTGGCTGCCTCTGTTGGCTGAAGGCATGGATATCCATGGGAGAGAAGATGTTAGAATGGATTTCACGCAGACCCTCGCCAGTATACTTGTTGCAAGCCAAAATGGAATGTGTATTCCAGTCAGTCCAGTACAATGTGTCCTCAAATAACGTCAAGGCAAAAGGATGTGGAAGGGAACCTTTAACCACTGCCTGCCTATTAACACAAAGAGAAAAATACAAACTTAAGTTCTAAATTTTCTTATTCTATCCAAACTTCATCTCTCCCATCAAAATGATGTCAGTCCACATTAACACATATAAATCCAGAGTAATACCTATCTTTAGGTCGAACATACTCATGAAAAGTAATTCACATAGTTAACTCAAATACATTTAAAGACATCCAAAAACCCCAACCACGTATTTCAGAACAGACCCTAACTAGGCAGCAGATCCCAAGCTCCTATCAAGCTACCCGACAGAAAGGACACACTGCTTTCTGATAGTTAACACTGCTGTCATTCCCACTCCTCTGGACTCACAGCTTCCACCTTTCCATATAATTCACGTCATTAAAAGGAGAAGTTAAGGCTCGGCACCCGGACCACAGTGGTTATGGTGCCGGCCACATGCACTGAGGCTGGCAGGGTCCAACCCAACCCGGGCCAGCTAAA
The DNA here is from genome assembly GCF_000181295.1 of Otolemur garnettii. Lineage (NCBI taxonomy): Eukaryota > Metazoa > Chordata > Mammalia > Primates > Galagidae > Otolemur > Otolemur garnettii. The sequence continues at coordinate 920,225 of NW_003852519.1, forward strand.
CAACAATGACAACTTCAATAAAAAAATAGCCAGGTGTTATGGCAGATGCCTGTAGTCCCAGTTACCTGGGAGGCTGCGGCAAGAGAATTGCTTAAGCCCAAAAGTTTGAGGTTGCTGCAAGGTGTGACTCCATGGCACTCTACTGGGGGCAACATAGTGAGACTCTGTCTCAGTTTAAAAAAAAGAAAAAAGTAAGCAATGCAGAAGTCCTGGGGGGGTCACAGTTGGAAGATTTATTTCAGGAATAAGTTTTTAACTTGTAGAAGGAACAAAAATCTGAGCCTGTTCTTCTATACCTTCTATGGTTTTCATAACTAAGAATGAAAGCATATATATAAGGCTAAGAAGGCATTTAGGTAGAGCTCTCCCTGCAAATCCCAGCCTAGCTCTAGCAAATAATCATCTACTCTAGCTTTTTGCTATATTGTTATTTAACTTTCCCAATTTTAGCAGCCAAAACAAAGTGCTGCCACTGGCAGAATGTCTTCCTGAGACAAAAGAGACCCAAAATTTTTATAAGCAATACATACTATTTAAAAGGAAAAGCAGAGAACTTGATTAGTACTCAAGGCACAGAACTTTCCAGAGTGTCATAGTTACCCAATAAGTAAATGTTCTAGAATAATGAACAAATCATCTTTGAGTGAGAATAACATTCAAGAAAATAAATGCTAAAAGAAAATAAATGTGTTGGTATTTTCATAAATCCAAGTTTCCCAATAGTCTACACAGGACGAAGGGGGGGGGGGAAGGGAGGATAAATTGGGAAAGGAAAGGAAAATAAAGTATTGAAAAGAAACTGGAAGTATACTATATCAAGGAAGATGATTCAATGCTGAGGCCTTTTAGCTTATTCAGTCTCTAGTGTCTAACTGATTATCAGCATATTAAGCTAAATTCAAGAGCAATATAATCATTTTTATCTAAGCAGAATTATAATCTGTGACTACACATGAAATGGTCCTAAAGTATTATAAATTCAGGCCAAACTTTTAAAAAATCAAATACAATATTAGCATGACTAGTTTGCCAAACAAACTATTTTGGAACCTCATACCTACTCGGTCATCCCACATGACAATCTCTTCTCATTTTCCTTACTTCTCTCCTCCCAAGCAGATTACTTTTCCTTTTCATTTCTTAAACAGAACTGACACAGGGCCTACTCCTCAAGCGCTGTCTTCTACTTTTTAAATGGATGTTCTTATTAAGTTTACTAAAGGGACTATATTATTTATAAAAATGATACCATAGTTGGGCAGCACCTGTGGCTCAGTGAGTAGGGCGCCGGTTCCACATATCGAACGTGGTGGGTTCGAGCCCGGCCCTGGCCCCAGCCAAATTGCAACAAAAGATAGCCAGGCGTTGTGGTCGGCGCCTGTAGTCCCAGCTACTCAGGAGGCTGAGGCAAGAGAATTGCCTAAGCCCAAGAGCTGGAGGTTGCTGTGAGCTGTAATGCCACAGCACTATACCAAGGGTGACAAAGTGAGACTCTGTCTCTTAAAAAAAAAAAAAAAAAAAAAGATACCATAGTTTACATTCACTTTTTAAGAAGCCTGTATATTTCACACTAGAGTCTTCCAAAATTCATGATGCTAACACACAAAGAATACTGAGAGAATGCCAAGAAAGACAAGAAACACAAGTGAAAAATAAATAGTAGAAACTAAGTTACTTGACATTTCATCAACCATCGTAAAGAACTTCAAATTATATAACCAGATCTTTGAAAAACACTGGAGGAAAAATAGCCTTTTAAGTCTTTGTATATCATTAAATAAAAAAGTTGAAATTCACTCTAATGAACTAAAGAGGAAAATAAATAAATGGAAAAAGCAAAATCCCTCCCTAAAAGCTATGTTCATTTTATATAATAAATGAATACATAAGATTAGAAATCAGAGTTGAATTTAAACTTACCACACGCTTACTATTTTATATAATTTCTACAAACTTTGTTTTCCTTATCTGTAAATGTAAGAAAATAATGTATCCTCACTGAGTTACTATGAAGATTGAATGATAATGTATGCAAGCCATTCAGCACTATTCTTGGTACTTAATTAGACTTCATAAATAATTCCTCAATTTTAGGGCATATATTTTCAATATGTTAAGATTTCTGATATGAAAGTAACATTTTATAATGTGAATGTCATATGGTTATTTTTAAGTCATTAAGTTATTAAAATCAGCAGTTTATGAGAATCAATAAATACTAAACACTAAATTTAAACACCATTTCTTTTTCATAGCCTTCCTTAATCTCCTCCCCTCACAAGCCAAATTATTAATTCTTCCTCTCTGCTCTCATACCAGTGAACTATTTTACCTTGAACTTCAAGCAATTCTCCTGCCTCAGACCTTCCAAACTGCTGGGATCACAGATCACAGGTCTAAGTCCAGATACCTGGCGAACAGTAAACTATTTTATAACTGTTTACTTATACAACAACTCTGTAACTGATAACCTTTTTGAGAGTAGGGACTCTGGCTTAAGTTCCCAGGTTCTTCAATAATGCTATGAGCACAAATTAGATGTACATAATACAAATGAGTATTAGACACTCCATGAAGGCTTGATAAAACTAAAAGTGTTTAAGAAAATATATGAGATTAATACATCTATAGATAACCAACACTCCTGGGTCATTTTTGATTTGTCTAGCCAAAGGTGACTTGTTCCTAAAAATAGAGATAACTATGCATAATCTTCCCCTTCTTTCTGAGATTAGCAGGTAGGGGCAGCGTCTGTGGCTCAGTGAGTAGGGTACCAACCCCATATACTGAGGGTGGCAGGTTCCAACCAGGCCCTTACCAAACTGCAACAACAACAACAACAACAAAAAAGTCAGGCATTGTAGCAGGCGCCTGTAGTCCCAGCTACTCGGGAGGCTGAGGCAAGAGAATCGCCTAAGCCCAAGAGCTGGAGGTTGCTGTGAGCTGTGACATCACAGCACCCTACCAAGGGCGACAAAATGACACTCTATCTCTTAAAAAAAAAAAGATTAGCAGGTAAGCTAACTTCCTAGTTCCTCTCTGAAAACCCAAGTTACTTCAAGAAGGAATTGGCCATGGGCACTAAGAACAAACGTGGCAGGTAAGATCAAAGCCCAGTTCCTCAGTACTCTGTCACAACAATAACAAGAGCCAAAAAACGGCTCTCTTTCTACTGTGGAGACAGAAGGAAAGAAACTGCAACACCCCTCCTTCTGGTGTTCTGATTTAGCACTAGCAATCAATGAGCATCATTTCCTGCCTGCGGCTGTCATTTCTGCAGCTCAGTGATAAAGTTCATGTCCACTAGTACACCAAGTACATGAGCCCTTTTGCTACCTCCTTCAGATTCCATGAACATTATGGGCACTTCATTTGAATTCTGTACCAACTAGAATTATCCTCTATAAAATACTTGAGTCTTTTGTTCACTTTTTGTTTCTCTAATTCCTCCCAGAAAGTTGTCTTCTGCCCCTGTCTCAGAACTGCCCACCCGTATGGGTAATAAATCTTTGACCACAACTGTCATCACAAGACAACTGTCATGAATTTTAACATCTGAACCTAATCTTGGAAAGGAGCTTCTCTCTATCACAGTGAGGCTGTTGTAATACCTAAGAAGATGGCATCAGTGGTGGTAACACGGCTTTTGGAAAACTTCACAAATCCTGCACATGGAAACGAACAGAGAGAAACCAAAAACCCATGAACAACATTCACAAGAAAGCTAGATGAAAAAAACCAACCCAGGATATAAAAAGCTGTAGAAAACTACCAACAGCCATTAAGACCCATCTGCAGGAGGAACCATAAATAAACAACAGGGCAGCTATCAATTCTAAGGGCAGGAGAGAGCTATGATAATGCCACTGCACCACAGCTTGGGTAACAGAACAAGAACCTTTATTTAAAAAATAGAAAAAAGACTAAAATAAGTTATTAATCATTAAAAAAAACACAAATTAGAATTAGAAAACTCAGAATTGAGGTCACAGAACTGATGAAAGCATTAGAAATGTAAGAATTTATCATTTCAGAAATAAAGTTAAGCAATACAACAGTGAATAAACACAACAGATCAGGAAACAGAAACAAGGAGAAAAGGAAGAAATTTTTTAAAATCTAAAAGATATAGAAAAAAGATTTTTAAAAAATAAAATATGTGAAAGACAAAGGAGACAACGGAACTACACTGGAACAAGAAAATGACTGCAAATTGTAACTCAAACCCTCAAGAAGAAACAAAAACAAGAAAAAGTAACTGTGTAGGTTAATAAAAAGACTCTATAAATAATGTTTTCCCTTTTTTTCTTTTAAACTTTTGATAGCACATAATATCATATAAAGTAGTAATTATAACACTGTATTGTTGTAACAGAAATGTAATACATGTTATAAATGAAAATAATATCCCGAAAACGATGGGAGAGGGAATGGAACTATACTAAAGTAAAATTTCTGTACTTTACAGGAATTGAGAACTGAATGTTGTATTAAAGTAGATTTTAACAAAACACATATTTTAATTCCTAAAAGTTATTTAAAAGAATCTCAAAAATATACTTTTAAAATATCCAGGAAGGAAGTAGAGTGATATAATAGAAAATATCTACTTAATACAAAAGGAGGACAAAGGAACAAAAATGAGAATACACATTCTTCTCAATTAAAAGTGGAATTTTCACTGTGATAGACCACATGTCAATTGACAATTTTAAAAGGCTGAAATCATAAAAAGTATATTCTCTGACTACAATGGAACTCATTAAGAAATCAACAACAAGGGATCGGTCATAGAGGCTCATGCCTGTGATCCCAGCACTCTGGGAGGCCTAGGTGGTGGATTGAGCTCACAAGTTCAAGACCAGCCTGAACCAGAGTGAGACACTGTGCACTGTGGTGGGCACCTGTAGTCCCAGTTACTTGGGAGGCTGAGGCAAGGGAATCACTTGAGCTCAGTGATTCCAGTTATGATACCACGGCACTCCACCAGGAGTGACAAAGTTTAAGACTCTGTCTCAAAAAAAAAAAGAAAGAAAGAAAGAAAAAAAGAAAAGAAAGAAAGAAATCAACAACAGAAAAAAATTCAGGAAATCAAATTCTTTCCTAAATTTTTCAAATTCATCCTCAATTTCTCCTAAATAAATAATGTGTCAAGAATAGGGTGACCAGACTCCTGCTTTTGGCAGGACAGTCCTGCTTTCTAATAATTTGTCCTGTGTCCCACGGCGTTTTAAAAAAGTCCCGGTTTTGGGAAAGAATGCACTAGCGGCAGGAGAACAGGAAGGGAATATACGGTTTTTGGCTGCCATGTGGCTATTTCGCCAGAATATGAGTTTTATATTATTTTTGTTAATTTTATAATGTTAAACTGTAATAATAATAAATAACTGTTGAGAAATGATTATCGAGAACTGCTTATCAAAGTTTGCATTGTTGTCAGGCCCTGCCCTGCCCCCACCCCTGCCATGTAGTCAAGAAAGAAATTTACAAGACAATTTTTAAAATATTTTTAGCTAAAAGAAAATAAAAATATAAAATGTAAGGGATGCTGCCAAAGCAGTAATTAGGATTAAATTTATAGGATAAATTTCAAAAAATAAATTTTTTTTTTTTTTTGAGACAGTCTCACTATGTTGCCCTCAGTAGTGTGCCATGGTGTCACAGATCATAGCAATCTCTTAACTCTTGGGCTTAAGCGATTCTCTTGCCTCAGCCTCCCAAGTAGCTAGGACTACAGGTACCCACCACAACACCTATCTATTTTCTGGTTGTAGTTGTCATTGTTGTTTGGCAGGCCCGGGCTGGATTCAAACCTACCAGCTCCAGAATATGTGGCTGGCACCTTGGGCGCTGAGCTACAGGAGGTGAACCAAAAAAAAACACAGTTTTTAAAGTTAATTATTCCACTGCAATTTTAAGAAATCATAAAAAGAGCAAACTAAATCCAAAGCAAGCATAATGAAGAAAATACAAATATTAAGGGTAGAAATCAATGAAATATAAAACAGAGAAACAAAAGAAGGGGAAAAAAATCTACAAACTCAAAAGTTCATTCTTTGAAAGATTCACAAAATTAACAATCCTTTATAGCTACACTAACCAACAAGAAAAAAGGAAAGAAAAAAACTGTGAAAACAATGAATAAAATGAATTTTCAAAACAGGAACATTACCTTACAGAAAGTAACAGGACTATAAGGAAAAGTCATGAACTTTACACCAACAAATCAAACAAATTTACAAAATAGAAAAATTCCTAGAAAAAGACAAATTATTAAAACTGACACAAGAAGAAACAGAAAATCTAAATAGATTTATAACAATTGGACTAATAATTTTTTTGGAGACAGAGTCTCACACTTTGTTACCCTTTGTAGAGTGTCCTGACATTACAGCTCACAGCAATCTCAAACTCTTAAGCTTAAGAGATTCTCTTGCCTCAGCCTCCCAAGTAGCTGGGACTACAGGTGCCCAGCACAACCCCTGGCTATTTTGTTATTGTAATTGTCACTGTTGTTTGGCAGGCCCACACCGGGTTCAAACCCATAAGCCCCCGGGGTATGTGGCTGGTGTCCTAGCCACTGAGCTACAGGTACCGAGCCTGAATTAGTAATTTTTAATCTTCCCCAAAAGAAATCCCTAAACCCTGATGGCTTCACTTGTAAATTCTACCAAATATTTACAGGAAAAATGGTCTGAAACAGTCACACACACTTCCAAAAAGCAAAAGAAGAGCAAATAACTTCCCAACAGGTTCAATAAAATGAAGCTAATCCACACTAATCCCCAAACCAGACAGAAATTATCACCAAAAATAAATAAATAAACTACAGATCAAAATCATTCATGAATAAAGACATAAAAATCCTTAGAGGAATATTAGCAAACCAAATCTAACAATACCTAAAAAGGATTATAAACCATGACCAAGTGGAAATTATCTGAGAAATGCAGGTTGGTTTTACAACTAAAAACCAAGTAACACAATTCACATGTTCATAAAATAAAGAATAAACCATATGATCACTTTTCACAGAAGCAGAAAAATCACTGAACAAAATCCAATAATCATTCAAGGAAGGAAGGAAGGAAGGAAGGAAGGAAGGAAGGAAGGAAAGAGAAGGGAAGGGAAGGGAAGGGAGGGAAGGAAGGAAGGAAGGAAGGACGGACGAAAGAAGAACGAAAGAAAGAACGAAAGAAAGAACAAAATAACAGAAGGAAGGAAGGAAGGAAGGAAGGAAGGAAGGAAGGAAGGAAGGAAAAAAAAGAAAAAAAACACCAATAAACTGGGCGGGGCATGGGAGTGGGGGGGTGGGTTGGCTCACGCCTGTAATCCTAGCACTCTGGGAGGCTGAGGCTGGTAGATGGCGTGAGCTCTAGAGTTCAAGAATAGCTTGAGCAAGAGAGAGAGCGCGTCTCCATAAAAATTACCCATGTGTTGGCTCGGCACCCATAGCACATGTGGTTATGGCGCCAGCCACACGCACCAAGACTGGAGGTTTCAAGCTTGGTCTGGGCCAGCTATACAACAATGACAACTACAACAACAACAAAACAAATAGCTAGGCATTGGGGGGGAGGGGGACCTATAGTCCCGGCTACTTGGGAGGCTGAGGCAAGAGAATCACTTAAGCCCAAGAGTTTGAGGTTGCTGTGAGCTGTGACACCATAGCACTCCACCGACGGTCACACAGTGAGACTCTGTCTCATGAGGAAAAAAAAAAACTAGACAGGTGTTGCTGCTGGCGCAGGACTTGTATTCCTAGCTACCTGGGAGGCTAAAGCAAGAGGATCTCTTAAGCCCAAGAGTTTGAGGTTGCTATGAGCTATGTCATCACAGCACTCTACCTAGGGCAATAGAGTAAAACTCTGTCTCAAAAAAAAAAAAAAAACCCATCAATAAACTAGGAAGGAGCTTGCAATAATGGGGGAAGGTGAAACAAAAAGGCTTCCACCCACCTCTTTGTCTGCACCTCTATGATCAAAAGCAAAATCAGCACTGACAGCACAAGTCCTTGATATTTGGAGAACACTGGCCTTTTGTGTCTACCCCCGGTTACCTTAAGTTGTATGGGAAGTACTCCAGGAATATGTTCCAGCCACCTGCCAAAGGGCTAGGGTGATGATGGGTAGCTGCTACTGTGCTAAAGGCTGAAACTGAAATTTACTGCAATTCAGAGTCCAAACCTTCCTCTAGAATTTGCAGGCCTTCAGTAGTCTACAAACTTCCAAAATAGTTACCTCAGAAGTATTTCAAGTATCTTTTTTGTAAAGAAAAGCAATGCAAATGCTATATTTTGACTCCTTCCATATTTAGTAATACATATAATTATTTCTTACTGTTTCTGTAAAACATAAGCAATTCCTGGATCTACTTTTCTATCTCAAATCTTCTCTTTCACTGGTTTCATCCCTGTTTCTCCTAGTTGGATAAGAATTTCTCAAGGTTACTTTCCATTTCACTGTTTCGATTTTTTCAATAGCAGTCTATCTAGTTATCACTGCTTAAACTGTCATCTAAATTAAATGTACATGGTCTTTATTATCATTGTTTGTACTAATCTTGGATGTGTTCTTTCATTCTACTTGCTCTATTTTCACACCTCCTCTTTGTTTTGATAAAAAAAAATCTTTTTCTCCTATACCTTACAGGAAATTACAGGATCTCTATTCTGTTTGCTCACTATGAGTAGTTCATTTGAACTGTAGTATCTTCTCATTTGCCTTATTACTTTTTTTTCTATCTGCTTATGTTTCAGAGGGCAGTTTATATTTTTTGAAAGTTGAGATCAATTCAGTTACTGCCTGCAAATTCCAGATTCAAGTTTTCAGATCCAGATGAAGAGAGAAGGAAAATGAATTTCAATTTATTACATCATCACTTAATTCAAAAATGAAACCAGAGGCAGGCACCTGTAGTCCCAGCTACTCGGGAGGCTGAGGCAAGAGAATTGCCCAAGTCTAGGAGTTGAAGGTTGCTATGAGCTGTGTGATGCCACAGCACTCTACCAAGAGCAATAAAGTGGCTCGGCACCTGTGGCTCAACCGGCTAAGGCGCCAGCCATGTACACCTAAGGTGGCGGGTTCGAATCCCCAGCC
>NW_003852519.1:929605-931262 GCF_000181295.1 Otolemur garnettii
GGGAAACCAGACTAGGCAGTAAGGGGAAAGAAACTAGCAACAGCACCAGTGTATGTTAAGTATTTCTTATGCATATTGGCGGTAGCACTAAAAAGCCTGCTAACAGTGATTAATTCTCTGGTATTCTGTACTCATCCAAGCCTAACATGCTTAACTATGACAGGTGTACTTGCCATAACATATGTTTACTTCAGTACAAGAGATGCTAACAAAATCCAAGTAAGACCCACTTTCCACTGTAACCCACCTTCTCTTCATCACCATCACTTTCAGTCATCATCCCTGAGTTTTGGTTGTCACTGCTCATTTGAAGAAATCTCTTCAACTTGCTTCTTTCAAAAGCAGATTAGCTCAGAGAGTAGCACACCATCCCAGGAACTTGAGACTTTCAGTTTTAAAACAGGGCAGTCCTGGCAAACAAGGATGGGCTGTTCACCCTACAGTTCAGTCACATTAGGACATCTTAAGCTAAAACCTTAACGCCTGCAAATGTCCAACCTGCAGTCCACAGCGACGTATAGATTATGGGAGGACTTTTTAACTTATCTGTGGTGGTGGATATCAAAAAATTATGCACAGATCTTTTTAGGGGGGTGGGGCGCATCAGTTTTCATTAGTGTTTGTGCATTGAATGTGTGGCCCAAGACAACTCTTCTTCCAACGTGCAGCACTGAAAAGGTTGGACAGCCTTACAGGTATAAAAGTTCTTCAAGGTTTCTGGTATGTGGTAGTCATCTCTCCCTAAGTCTCTAGCACTTGAAGTAAAATTTCTATATGTGTGTAGTCCACAGCTTTAATAACCACTAGCTTCTTAATAACTCAATAAATCTCTATCTCCAACTGCTGAGCAGCAGGCTCATATATCCAAAGCTCTCCAATCTGTTTCACCAGAGTTTTCTGCTAGCAACTCATACACATGTCCATAGGTAAACTCAACTTTGTTCTCAGGAAGTAGAGGGGAGGAGAAAACATTCTATCCTCTTTTTCTGAATTTCCTACCTTAGTACACGGCACTGCCATCTAAACAACCATTCAAAGCAGAAACTGAAGAGTCATCAAAGACTCTCCTTCATAGTCATCGTGGTTTATTAGATTGAAGCATGGTAGCAACACAAGTACAGAGAACATCTGTGTAAAGTGAAGTAAAGGAATTACATCATTTAAGTCACAATGAAGAGTTTGTATTTCATCCTGAGGTAGATAATGATTCATTGGAAGACTGAGAGAAGTAAAACAATTACTTTTTCCAAAGCATTTTCTATATAACTACTAAAAAGCTATTTCTAAAAGACAAATCCAGCCACTACCAAAACACTATTTCTAAAAGACAAATCCAGCAACATCAATTGCTCCTTAAAAACCTCCAGAGGCTCCTAATACCTTTCAGAAATAAATTCAAGTGCCTTATTTTAGAAGACCAGACCTTGCACAATCTAGCTCTTTCCTATGTCTCTAGACTTGCCACTCACCATTCCCCCACATCTCCTTTTGTTGCTGTGCTACACTTACAAAATGGTCTTTAATAACCTTAACTTTAGGCTCGGCGCCTGTGGCTCAAGTGGCTAAGGCGCCAGCCACATACACCTAAGGTGGTGGGTTCGAATCCAGCCCGGGCCCACCAAACAAACCAGGATGTGCTGCTCACCCTCATGTTGGC